>NC_069501.1:65183833-65321333 GCF_027579735.1 Bombina bombina
TGTCAGTCTTATATTTTAGGAGGTTTTTTCGATCTATTTTATCTACATCTTCCTTAGCTGAATTCATAATTCTTTCATCGTAGCCTCTTTCCCTGAATTTATTCTCTAGAATTAATATTTGTTTTTCATAATCTGTGTGTCTAGAGCAGTTTCTTTTGATTCTTAGATATTGCCCTTTAGGTATATTATTTTTCCACCTTTCCAGGTGGCAGCTTTTATAATGTACGAAATTGTTAGCGTCTACCTTTTTAAAGTGTGTCGACGTAATAATTTGATCGTTTATTACTTCAATTTCTAAATCAAGGAAGATTGCTTTGTTTTTACTGTATGTATATGTGAAATGGATGTTCCTGTCATTCTTATTCATGTCATCACACATTTCTTTTAACTCAGATTCTTCACCCTTCCATACAAATATAATATCGTCTATGTATCTTTTATATAGTACAAGATTTGCACCCAGCTTATGCTGAGGGAAGAAAGTTTCCTCCCAATATCCCATAAAGAGATTCGCATAGCTGGGTGCAAATCTTGTACCCATAGCCGTCCCAGTCTTTTGTAGAAAAAACTTACCATTAAATGAAAAATAATTTTGATTTAGAATAAATTCAATACCTTCTAACAGAAAGTCTTTTTGTTCTTTCAGCAAGGTAGCATCCTTTTCTAAATAACTACTAACTGATTGGATGCCAAGTTTGTGGTTTATGATGGTGTATAATGAAGTGACGTCACAAGTTACTATAGTGTAGTTCTCTTCCCATTTCATGTCATTGAGGATTTGTAAAATCTCTGTTGTATCTCTAAGATAGGAGGGTAATTTTTTCACATAAGCTTGAAGGAATTCATCAAGATACTGGGATAGATTCGAAGTTAATGAATCTATCCCCAAAATAATGGGTCTTCCGGGGGGGTTCGTTATACTTTTGTGTACCTTCGGTAGGTAATAAAATATGGGTATTTTGGCTTGCTTAGGAGTTAAAAATTTGTATTCTTTGTTATTCAGAATACCTTTAGTTTTTGCCATATCAAGTATTTTAGTTAGTTTGGAGGAAAAAATTTTTGTTGGATCTAAACTGAGTGTTTCGTAGGTATTAGTGTCTCCCAGTAGTCTCTGTGCTTCCCCAATGTATTGTGCCCTGTTCATAACCACCACTCCTCCCCTTTTATCGGCGGGTTTGATGACTAGGTTCTCGTCAGATTGGAGGTTTTTTAGAACTCTTTTTTCTTTTATTGTTAAATTATTATTATATTTTATTTTGGTATTAGCCTTTTTGATATCTCTTTGAACCAATTTTTCGAACATTTCAAGATTTTTTCCTTTCTCACTTGTTGGGTAGAAGGTTGATTTTGGTTTAAGTTTAGAGTGTTTAAAAGAAGTGTTATCATTAGGGGTGGGGTCAGTGTGTATGGATCCTTGCCAATTCCTCTTGATGGGATTTTTTAAGAAGTACCTTTTGAGAGTAAGCTTTCGGACATATTGGCTTATATTAATATGTGTATTGAATTTATTGAGTGTTGTAGTTGGTGCAAAGTTTAAACCAAGATTGAGTACTTTCTTTTCTTCTTCAGTAAGTATTTTGTCACTAATATTAAAAATCCCAGATTCTGATGTTATTTCAGTCTTTTTGTGTCCCTTTCCCTTTCTACCTCCTCTGGTGCCTCTCTTGTTCTTTTTCTTAGGGGTGGGTCTGTGTTGTGTTCTGTGTTTTTGGAGGTTCCTGGTGTTGGATGGGAAATCTCTAAAAAATGATTCTCATTGTTTTCTTGATTGTCATCATTTAATGGTTCATAGCGATTAGATGTTTTTACCCTCCAATCATTGTTATATCTATCTTTATCATAATTATGATGAGTATATTGTTGTCTATGGTATTTGGGTCTCTCCCAATAATCGTTTGTGTGTTCATAGTATGACCTATGATTGTCATGGTAGTTAGTGTCCCTATAGTTTCTATTAGATTGTATATGGTTTCTTTGCCCATTATGTATTCTTTGTTCATAGTTATCTCTGTTAAAATGATAATAGTCATTGAATGGTATAGGTCTATTGAATTCCCTCCATCTCTCTCTATTGTAGTTATGTGGCGTTCTGTTATAATTGGGTCTATTGTTTGTGCCATAATCAGAATTGTTATGTGATAGTGGTCTAGTGTAATTTCCATTGTTTGATCTTGATCTAGGTTTATAATTAGATTTTTCTCTTTGTTGTGGAGTATGTGGTTTATTTGTGTCAAACTTTATGTGATTTTTTTCCTTATTTGTAGTGTCATTATCTTTAGTATTTTCTAGGTTTTGATAATCGTCTTTATCTCTATTCAGTTTTCTCCATTTTACCTCTTGGAGATCTTTATTAAGTGTATTCAAATTTGACATGATTTCTCTTTGTTTACTTTTATATTCTTGGTGCTCTTTTTTGTCTGATAATTTTGTTCTTAGTGTGGTGATATTTTTCTCAATAGTGTCAAGTGATATTTCTCTTGATTTTTTTAAAATATTTAAAAGTGTTAGTGATGCGTTTTCTAGCGCTTCGTCCCATTCGTTCTGTAGTGTTTCTATTAAATCAAAAGTGCAATTCTTTTTCAACCTTAGACCTCTAGGAATGATTTTCATAGTGATATATTTATCTAGAAAATTTAATTCTGTTTTTTGCTTTAATTCACTTGTCAAATTTCTTTCTAGTTCTCCCATGACTGTATGTAGATCACAGGGTTCATAATGTGTATCAGAATTCTCTTTTTCAGATATTTCTTTAAGGGTTTTTTCCCTCCACATAAATATGTCATCCTCCATCCTAAAGCAGCCTAGAATTTGGTGAAGAGTCACCCCAGAGGAAAGCAATACGTTGAAAAAAGGAAATTATAAGCGCTAAAGGACAATACCCAGCTTAACTAGTGAATTCCCCTCCAAGAATACAAAGTGGCAAAAGCAATGTGAAAAAGTGAAGTTAAGCGCTCAAAGCACGGGTATATCTAAGAGATGTGTATTTAAATAAAGGGACCAGTGTCCAGTATGTAATCAGCAAAAAAAATATATTCATCAAAGTATTTATATGTAATAATATATAGGAAGGAATATATATATATGTACCAGAACAGAGACAGAGGCGTAAATATAGTTCAAATGGAAAATTTCCAAGGCAATTTATTATACTAATAAAACAGAGGTGTCAAGATGTATAAAATGATACAAAATGATACAATGTAAAACAAAGGGACGTCTCCCTTAATAAATGTATAGATACATAAAATAAGCATAAAAGAACAATAAGAAAAAGTACTTGCGCTTTAGCGAAAAATGTACTGATGTCCCAAGATATTGACTTGCCAAGTGACAAGAAAGTAACTGTCCAGTTGTAGGCTTAAATTGCCTGTATATGGTGGTTGGCGTTACTGGATGAGAGAAAAGGGCGCCTTTTTGTGTAAAGGTGACGTGACGTCACGTTTTAAAATGGTAGGTGATGTTGCCGTGGCAACCCCTATTCCTAAATCTGTAAGGAAATCTTGGGGGATCTAAAGATAATCTTTGCGCTCACGAAAGATGATAGCTTTGTTGTCGTGAGGAAAGACTAGCAGGATCTTGAAATTTAGAAATGGGTCTTTGCGGTCGCTAGTAGCGACTAGTTTATCCTTTGTTGAAGGACTTGGCGGTCGCAAACAGCGACTAGGAGAAATATACAGATCCTTCCAGTTGAAGATAAGGTGGTCGTTAGTAACGACTTGAGGATCTTTTAAGAAGTCTAGGTTGGTCTTTGCGGTCGCCGGTAGCGACTGGTGTATCCTTTGTTGAAGAACTTGGCGGTCGCAAGTAGCGACTAAGGAATTCTTTGGTTTAGGATGAGGTGGTCGTTAGTAACGACTCGCGGATCTTTTAGGATAAGTAAGATGGTCTTTGCGGTCGCTGGTAGCGACTGGGTTATCCTTTGTTGAGGAACTTGGCGGTCGCAGGGAGCGACTAGGAAATTCTTAGGAGACAGTCGGTTTTGTGGTCGCTAGTAGCGACTAGAAGTTTCTTTGTAGCAAGGTTGGTGCCAAACGGCACAGCAGTTGGTGGAGTTAGTTGTCAGTTGGTGCCAGCATGCACATAGAAATTCAAATGGAAAGTCCTTTGAAGCATAAAATTGTTAACAGATAACAATAATGATGGATAAAATCAATAGCATAAAACACAGTGTCAGGTCAACGCGTTTCGCCCACAGGCTTTATCAAGACATGTTAGTCTGTGCTGCTATGAGAATATTTAAATGCCTTCAGTTAATCTGATTGGCTATCTCAGACAATTAATTAAAGGTGGAACGTGTGAATAGGGTGTTTGGATATTTAAGGTGGAATTCTTTATCCAGTCAGTGATAAACTACTTCTTATTTATGGTGTTGTAATATAACAGGAGTAATCCTATAGCAGGGATAAAGGGAATATATACGAAGTTGTTATATGATGCTAGGGTGTTATCTATAGACATATATCATAGATGTTACATAAAGACCCATATATGTGGATAGGGAAGAGTAAATCCTTTGAACGAATTATGCTGAATCAATGTAGGGTAGAGGAGAAGTAATAGACTATAGGAACGGGGAGATATCTAACTCTGAGTTAAGTCCTTTTGGATGAAGGGTGTCCATATCATAGATCAATTTTGCTTCTAGTTTTAGGAGTTGTTTTTCCAGATTACCCCCCCTCCAATTAAGTTTAGCTTTGGCTAGGCCCCAGAATCTGAAATGCTTCAGATTATTCTGATGGCTTTCTCTGAAATGTGAGTATAAATGTGTGTCGAGATTCCCTCTGTCTATGCATGAAAGGTGTTCTCTGATCCTCTCACGGAGGGTCCTAGTAGTTTCTCCTATGTAATATTTTTTACAAGAACACTCAATGATGTAGATGACCCCTTTGTCTTGGCATCTTATTGTTTCTCCAATTTTAAACTTAAAATTATTTACTTCTATTTCTTTTAATTTAGAGCTATATTTACAAGAGCGACATCCGAAGCATGGGAAGAAACCAGAAAGTTTAGTTCCTTCTAGGCTTACCTCATAGCTGTTTCTTTTTATGGATTTTAGTTCGCTCTGTGCTAGGGTACTTCTGAGGTTTTTTGCTCTTCTGTAGATTATTTTAGGGTATACAGATACTTTGTCTCCAATTATTGGGTCCAACTGCACTAAGTGCCAATGTTTTGTTAGAATTTTTTTGATTAGACTATTATTGCAATTATAGTCTGTAATGAATGATACTTCAATGGTATCTTTTTTATCATCATAATTTGTTACATGTTTGTCAGTCTTATATTTTAGGAGGTTTTTTCGATCTATTTTATCTACATCTTCCTTAGCTGAATTCATAATTCTTTCATCGTAGCCTCTTTCCCTGAATTTATTCTCTAGAATTAATATTTGTTTTTCATAATCTGTGTGTCTAGAGCAGTTTCTTTTGATTCTTAGATATTGCCCTTTAGGTATATTATTTTTCCACCTTTCCAGGTGGCAGCTTTTATAATGTACGAAATTGTTAGCGTCTACCTTTTTAAAGTGTGTCGACGTAATAATTTGATCGTTTATTACTTCAATTTCTAAATCAAGGAAGATTGCTTTGTTTTTACTGTATGTATATGTGAAATGGATGTTCCTGTCATTCTTATTCATGTCATCACACATTTCTTTTAACTCAGATTCTTCACCCTTCCATACAAATATAATATCGTCTATGTATCTTTTATATAGTACAAGATTTGCACCCAGCTTATGCTGAGGGAAGAAAGTTTCCTCCCAATATCCCATAAAGAGATTTGCATAGCTGGGTGCAAATCTTGTACCCATAGCCGTCCCAGTCTTTTGTAGAAAAAACTTACCATTAAATGAAAAATAATTTTGATTTAGAATAAATTCAATACCTTCTAACAGAAAGTCTTTTTGTTCTTTCAGCAAGGTAGCATCCTTTTCTAAATAACTACTAACTGATTGGATGCCAAGTTCGTGGTTTATGATGGTGTATAATGAAGTGACGTCACAAGTTACTATAGTGTAGTTCTCTTCCCATTTCATGTCATTGAGGATTTGTAAAATCTCTGTTGTATCTCTAAGATAGGAGGGTAATTTTTTCACATAAGCTTGAAGGAATTCATCAAGATACTGGGATAGATTCGAAGTTAATGAATCTATCCCCGAAATAATGGGTCTTCCGGGGGGGTTCGTTAGACTTTTGTGTGGTCTAGTGCAACACCAACTTTAAAGTTCACCAGCCGCCACTGGTAGTAACCACATGGTCTTCACAAGGGGCATATCATTTGTGAGCATGACCAAACCTTGTCATTTTTACTCTTAGGGTCAAAGGCATTACAGGGTGTAGCAGAGGAAGGCAAAGAATTGCAGGACACACTAGCTGCAGTTTAACATGTTGATAAAATACTCTTAAAATAGAAGTACAGTGTGGTGTTTTAGATGATGTGGTGATAGTGCCTAAATTATATGCACAACAGTTTTACAATTAAGTTTTCTGCTGGTATAATACAGACAAAGGTAATAAGACTAAAAACTGGGTTTCAAAATATATTGAAGATACATACAAATCAAAGATAACATTTTATGGTTTATAATTTAAGGGATAGGAAACTAAAAATTAAAGGGACATGAAACCAAAATTGTTTTCTTTCTTGATTTAGAAAGAACATGCAATTTTAAAAACTTTCAAATTTATTTATATTATCTAATTCGCTTCATTCTCTTGATATTCTTTGCTGAAAAGCATATCTAGATAGGACCAGTAGCTGCTAATTGGAGGCTGCACATAGATGCCTTGTGTGATTGGCTCACCCATGTGCATTGCTATTTTTTAAACAATGGATATATATATATACAATGAAGCCAATTAGATAATAGAAGTAAATTGGAATGTTGTTTAAAATTGTATTCTCTCTCTGAATCATGAGAAGTTTTTTGGGTTTAATGTCCATTTAAACTTGCAGCAATCAGAGTTTGTAATTTTAAGACCCTTTTAAGTTTACTTCTGTTTTTAAATGTGCCTTGTTTGCTTGGTATCCCTTGTTGAAAAAAGAATATGCGCATATCCTACACTAGTGGGAGCTAGCTGCTGATTGGTGCCTGCAAACATTTGTCTCTTGTGATTGGCTAACTAGAATTGCCCAGCTAGCTCTCAGTAGTGTATTGCTGTTCCTTCAGCAAAATATAAGAGAATGAAGCAAATTTGATAATAATTATATATATATATACATATGTATTTGTGTGTGTATATATGTATGTGTATGTATGTATGTATGTATATGTGTGTGTATATATATATATATATATATATATATATATATATATATTTATAAAGCGCCAACAGATTCCGCAGCGCTGCCCAGGGATACAAATATAAAAGTATATTGGAAAAGAGATTAAACTTCTTGCGCTATAAATCCAACAACAAGGACCAGCACCACAGATGGATACTAGTTCCCTACAAACTAGCAAAAGGAATATTGAAGTGAAAATACAAGTACTGTGGTCGCCTTAAAGGGCAGGTAAAAAAAAACTATATATATGAGTTGATTATGTCCTAATACATATGAAAAAAATCTTTTAACAAATGATAGGTAAATGATCAAGAAAAAAACAGCCAATTGAAATGAATGTTAAAATATAATTTAATTAGACTTTACTAAATGTATTAAAAGAGTTGTAAGCGAAATAATTCATAAAATGAGATAAATATAAAAAGGCAATACTAAATGTACATAAATAAATGCATAAAAACTTGTTTATATAAAATGAGTGATTCTCTGTAAGTGACCTATCTATGTAGAGAGAAGACCTCTAAAGACACTTCAAAATACTTACGGCTAGATTTAGAGTTCTGCGGCCAAAGGGGTGCGTTAGCTACACATGCTTTTTTTTTTGTGTGTAAAGGGTCTTTTCATATGCGAAAAAGAAGGGGGAGGCTCTAATTTGCCACTTGCAGTGGGCTTTCCAGCTACCTTTTCAACAGAGCCAAACTGACAGCTTCTAAGTAAGTTTTTAAACAGTTTTATACTGGATTTTTATATCAGTATCTGTGCATCTTAATTTTTATAGTAGTGTCTATTACATGCAGTTATATGAAAATGAGTGTATACTGTCCCTTTAAATACAATACCTACAAATAAATACAATGAAATAAACTAACTAAAGTATAAAAAATAAAAAAGAACTAAGTTACAAAAAATAAAAAAATATTTACAAACATTAGAAAAATATTACAACAAACTAATTACACCTACTCTAAGCACCCTAATAAAATATGAAAGACCCCCAAAATAAAAAAATGCCCTACCCTATTCTAAAATTAAAATAGAAAAGCTCTTTTACCTTACCAGCCCTGAAAAGGGCCCTTTGCGGGGCATGCCCCAAAGAATTCAGATCTTTTGCCTGTAAAAAAAACATACAATACCCCCCCCCCCCAATCCCGATCAGCCAATAGAATGCGAGCTCAATCTGATTGTCTAATCGGATCAGCCAATCGGATTGAACTTGATTCTGATTGGCTGATTCCATCAGCCAATCAGAATTTTCCTACCTTAATTCCGATTGGCTGATAGAATCCTATCAGCCAATCGGAATTCGAGGGACGCCATCTTGGATGACGTCCCTTAAAGGAACCGTCATTCGTCGGGAAGTCGTCGGTGAAGATGGATGTTCCGCTTCGGCGGGATGAACATGGATCCGGAAGAAAGAAGATTGAAGATGCCGCTTGATAGAAGACTTCAGCCGGATCATGGACCTCTTCAGCTCCGGCTTGGATGAAGACTTCAGCTGGATCATGGACATCTTCAGCCCCCGCTTGGGCTTGGATCAAGACATCGGAGGCTCTTCTGGATCGATCGGTGAACCCGGCGTGGTGACGATAAGGTAGGAAGATCTTCAGGGGCTTAGTGTTAAGTTTATTTAAGGGGGTTTGGGTTAGATTAGGGGTATGTGGGTGGTGGGTTGTAATGTTAGGGGGGGGGTATTGTATGTTTTTTTTTACAGGCAAAAGAGCTGAATTCTTTGGGGAATGCCCCGCAAAGGGCCCTTTTCAGGGCTGGTAAGGTAAAAGAGCTTTTCTATTTTAATTTTAGAATAGGTTAGGGCATTTTTTTATTTTGGGGGTCTTTCTTATTTTATTAGGGGGCTTAGAGTAGGTGTAATTAGTTTAACATTGTTGTAATATTTTTCTAATGTTTGTAAATATTTTTTTATTTTTTGTAACTTAGTTCTTTTTTATTTTTTGTACTTTAGTTAGTTTATTTCATTGTATTTATTTGTAGGTATTGTATTTAATTAATTTATTGATAGTGTAGTGTTAGGTTTAATTGTAGATAATTGTAGGTATTTTATTTAATTTATTTATTGATAGTGTAGTTAGGTTTAATTGTAAATTAGGTTAGGATTTATTTTACAGGTAATTTTGTAATTATTTTAACTAGGTAGCTATTAAATAGTTATTAACTATTTAACCCCTTAATGACCACAGCACTTTTCCATTTTCTGTCCGTTTGGGACCAAGGCTATTTTTACATTTTTGCGGTGTTTGTGTTTAGCTGTAATTTTCTTCTTACTCATTTACTGTACCCACACATATTATATACCGTTTTTCTCGCCATTAAATGGACTTTCTAAAGATACTATTATTTTTATCATATCTTATAATTTACTATAAAAAAATTATAAAATATGAGGAACAAATTGAAAAAAACACACTTTTTCTAACTATGACCCCCAAAATCTGTTACACATCTACAACCACCAAAAAACACCCGTGCTAAATAGTTTCTAAATTTTGTCCTGAGTTTAGAAATACCCAATGTTTACATGTTCTTTGCTTTTTTGGAAGTTATAGGGCCATAAATTCAAGTAGCACTTTGCTATTTCCAAACCATTATTTTTCAAAATTAGCGCTAGTTACATTAGAACACTAATATCTTTCAGGAATCTCTAAATATCCATTGACATGTATATATATTTTTTTTAGTAGACATCCCAAAGTATTCATCTAGGCCCATTTTGGTATATTTCATGCCACCATTTCACCGCCAAATGCGATTAAATACAAAAAATCGTTCACTTTTTTACTAATTTTTTCACAAACTTTTGGTTTCTCACTGAAATTATTTACAAACAGCTTGTGCAATTATGGCTTAAATGGTTGTAAATTCTTCTCTGGGATCCCCTTTGTTCAGAAATAGCAGACATATATGGCTTTGGCGTTGCTTTTTAGTAATTAGAAGGCTGCTAAATGCCACTGCGCACTACACGTGTATTATGCCCAGCAGTGAAGGGGTTAATTATGGAGGATATAGGGAGCTTTTAGGGATAATTTTAGCTTTAGTGTAGTGTAGTAGACAACCCCAAGTATTGATCTAGGCCAATTTTTGTATATTTCATGCCACCATTTCACCGCCAAATGCTATCAAATTAAAAAAAACGTTAAATTTTTCACAATTTTAGGTTTCTCACTGAAATCATTTACAAACAGCTTGTGCAATTATGGCACAAATGGTTGTAAATGCTTCTCTGGGATCACCTTTGTTCAGAAATAGCAGACATATATGGCTTTGGCGTTGCTTTTTGGTAATTAGAAGGCCGCCAAATGCCGCTGCATTTCACACATGTATTATGGCTAGCAGTGAAGGGGTTAATTATGTAGCTTGTAGGGAGCTTGCAGGGTTAATTTTAGCTTTAGTGTAGAGCTCAGCCTCCCACCTGTAACATGAGACCCCCTGATCCCTCCCAAACAGCTCTCTTCCCTCCCCCACCCCACAATTGTCCCCGACATCTTAAGTACTGGCAGAAACTCTGCCAGTACTAAAATAAAAGCTATATTTGGGCTTTTTTTGTGGTTTTTTTTAGCATATTTACATATGCTGCTGTGTAGGATCCCCCCTTAGCCCCCAGCCTCACTGATCCCCCACCAAACAGCTCTCTAACCCTTTCCCTCTGCCTTAATGGGCACCATCTTGGGTACTGGCAGCTGTCTGCCAGTACCCAGTTTAGTAAAAAAATGTGCCTTTTTTAAAACAAAAATGCCCTTTTCTGTAGTGTAGCTTCCCCCCCCCCCAAGATCAACCCCCCACCCCTTCCAGATCCCTTAGCTTTTAATTTACAGCTATCAAAAGTTTTAATTTTTTTACTTTTGACAGCTTTATTTTTCTGTAGTGTAGCGGTTCCCTCCCGCTCCCACCCCGTGCACGCGCCTGCCCGCCGCCCCCCGTGCACGCGCGCGCTCCCGTAATTTAACTTAGGGGGTGTTAGGGTTAAAATTAGCTTTAGGGGTTAAAAAATTTATTAGAGTAGCGGTGAGCTCTGGTCGGCAGATTAGGGGTTAATGCTTGAAGTTAGGTGTCGGCGATGTTAGGGAGGGCAGATTAGGGGTTAATACTATTTATTATAGGGTTATTGAGGCGGGAGTGAGGCGGATTAGGGGTTAATATATTTATGATAGTGGCGGTGCGGTCCGGTCGGCAGATTAGGGGTTAATAAGTGTAGGTAGGTGGCGGCGACGTTGGGGGCGGCAGATTAGGGGTTAATAAATATTATGTAGGTGTCGGTGGTATTAGGGGCAGCAGATTAGGGGTACATAGGGATAACGTAGGTGGTGGCGGTGTACGGAGCGGCAGATTAGGGGTTAAAATTTTTAATAGAGTGGCGGCGATGTGGGGGGGCCTCGGTTTAGGGGTACATAGGTAGTTTATGGGTGTTAGTGTACTTTAGAGCACAGTAGTTAAGAGCTTTATAAACCGGCGTTAGCCCAGAAAGCTCTTAACTCCTGACTTTTTTCTGCGGCTGGAGTTTTGTCGTTAGATTTCTAACGCTCACTTCAGCCAAGACTCTAAATACCGGCGTTAGAAAGGTCCCATTGAAAAGATAGGATACGCAAATGGCGTAGGGGGATCTACGGTTTGGAAAAGTCTTGGCTGCAAAGTGAGCGTTAGACCCTTTCCTGACTGACTCCAAATACCAGCGGGCGGTAAAATCCAGCATTAGGAGCCTCTAACGCTGGTTTTGACGGCTACCGCCAAACTCTAAATCTAGGCCTTAGCTTCTGCTGCAGACAGGGTTAAGGAAGCAAAAAAGCAGTACTAATGAGAGAAAACGAATCCTGGTTATTTTAGCAAAATAACAATGAGCTGCAACAATGATGCTCAATTCAATTTCAAAGTTTTAGGATTGGTGTAAAACGGCAACCCTGCGCAGGTTATAGCCGTGGAGAAACAGTACCTTAATTTGTTCAGGAGCTCCAAGTGTTTTTGTAATCCAGTGTAGCGGTTATACCGCCAGCATGAAACAGCTCTGGGAACCCTCTGTGTGTGATGGGAAGAAAGCCGCCGAGCTCCTCTACAAATATAAAAGTACAACGGAGAAACATTACAATAAAAGACAAAATTTTACAGACAAATACATAGGGAATTGAGGGCCCTGTTCCCGTAGGAGCTTACAATCTAGATGGGTAGGAGGATGGGAAACAGGAGGTGGGGACTGTAAAGGTGAGAATATTAGTGAGGAGATAGATGAGGGCAACTGTTGGGTAAGTGAAATTAATTTGTAACTGAGTCGAGTGATAAGCTTCCCTGAACAAAAAGGTATTTAGGGAACGTTTAAAGGAGGAGAGGTTAGGGGAAAGTCTGACAGCTCACGGAAGTGTGTTCCAGAGGGTTGGTGCCGCACAAGAGAAGTCCTGTAGTCTAGCATGAGAGGAGGTGATGGTAGAAGATGCAAGGAGCAGGTCATTGTTGGATCTTAGGGGGCGGGCTGGAGTATATTTGTTGATGAGTAAGGACAGGTAGGGCGGGGCAGCATTGGTGAGGGCTTTGTAGGTCAGAGTGAGAATTTTGAATTTAACTCTGCTGTGAATGGGGAGCCAGTGAAGGGACTCAAGAGAGAGGTGCAGCAGAAACAGAGCGTCGAGAGAGGAGGATTAGCCTGGCAGATACATTTAGGATGGATTGAAGGGGAGAGAGAAGGGAGAGAGGGAGGCCAGTTAGACGTTTATTAGGTAGTCAAGTATATGTGTGTGTGTATGTATATGTACTGTATATGTGTGTGTGTATGTATATATGTATATATATGTATGTGTATATGTGTATATATATGTATGTGTATATGTGTATGTGTATATATATATATATATATTTATATATTTATTTTTATATATATATATAATCCGTTCAAAATGTCTATTGATCAATCAAACAAATACCTTGGGGAACACTTTTGTACTGATAGGTCTACAGTTTCTGATGCGCTGTACATGAACAAAATGCCTGCTATAATATCTTGATGCGAATGACATAATGTCTGGAAAATGGGTAGAAACCAGCTGAACCACCTTAATTGCTCCAAATCTGTTTCTTTCAACTTTGCAGGTTGTATGAGCAAATGCTTTTACAGTCTCAAAGGCAACATTCTTTCTAATTAATCTTCAAAATTCATTTTTTTGCAAAGAAATGTCTTGTATTTAACTATATGATGCATAATCCGTTAAATTACACTTTCTAAATAATAATACGATTCTCATATCCTTTAATATTTTAATGTTAATTTAGCTTTTTAAAATCTTCTATATACAATACTTCTGATATTGAAGAATGCAACCCTTGTTTGCAAAAAACATTAAATTCATTTTGCGTAAAAATTTGGTTGCAGAAATGCCAAAGTGAGATTTTATTATTGATGTACAATAAAAAGAGCAATTTGTCTAACCAACAGACTGGTGTTGGTTTTTGTCTTCGATTTTAGTATTAAAACAGTTCCTATGGTTGATATTAAAGGGACAGTCTAGACCAAAATAAACTTTCATGATTCAAATAGAATGTAATTTTAAACCATTTTTCAGTTTACTTTTTTATCACCAATTTTGTTTACTTGGTATTCTTAGTTGAAAGCTAAACCTAGGAGGTTCATATGCTAATTTCTATGCCCTTGAAGGCCGCCTCTTCTCTCAGGGCATTTTAAAAAAATTTCACCACTAGAGGTTGTTAGTTCATATGTGTCATATAGATAACACTGTGCTCACGCACGTGAAGTTCCAGGGAGCAAGCACTGATTGGCTAAAATGCAAGTCTGTCAAAAGAACTGAAATAAGGGGGCAGTTTGCAGAGGCTTAGATAAAAGGTAATCACAGAGGTAAAAAATTTATTAATATAACTGTTGGTTATACAAAACTAGGGAATGGGTAATAAAGGGATGATCTATCTTTTAAAACAATAACAATTCTGATGTAGACTGTCCCTTTAAATCATTATAGTACAAAATTAAACAGGATATCAAGTTAGATCATCATAATAAGTCCACTGATATTAAAGTGATCGAGATCCTGTTTAAAGCTTGATTTTTATCATTTTTAAATTTTAACTAGTACAAACCTTAAACCCTGTGTCAACTATTGAAAGTAAGAGAGGTTCGGGCAAGGACGATGGAAATAAAAAGGGGGGGGGGTCTAGTGGACCATCAGTTATTTAAGAGTTGTGTTCAGTGGGTTTTTCCTACTATAGGTGGTCCTTTCCCAAATAGCCAGCATCAATTTGTTGGTGACAGTTTGTTTGGTTTTAAGATAGTGATATCCTTTACTGAAGAGTACCGTTCTTCTAAAGTTGGCACATTCTTTGGATTTCCATTTATTTGGTATAAGTTTTCTTTGATTTTGGGCAGGTGGAGAAAGACTGTTTTTTTGTGTAACAGGAATTAAAATGTTTAATTTGTCATAGATGATGCTAAGTACTTTTGACCAAAAGCCAAGAAGTCTCGGGCATGACCACCAAATACTGAGGAGGGTGCCAGCTTCGCCACATCCCCTCCAGCATTGGGAACTCACAGATGGGAAATATCTATGGAGTCTTCCAGTAGTGAAGTACCAGCGGCATTGTAGTTTGAGTTGTTCTTCTTGTATATTGGCTGATATTGAGGAGCGTTTTGCTAGTGTGAATAATTTGAGCCAGGACACCTGGTCTATGTCGATATTAAGGTCTCTGTTCCAGGCAGTGGTGTATGTTGGAAGTGGGGTATCTGGCGGTGATAGTAATAGTTTGTATACTAAAGAAATCAGTCGTCTTGGCGGTAGGGTCATAGTGCATAACTGTTCAAATGGGGTGAGGTCCTTGTTGAAGTAGCTTTTGGGAGCGTGATGTGTTAGGTAGTGTGAGAGTTGATTATATCTCAGCCATGAGGAGAATAATTCTCCAAATTTCTCTTGCATATGTTGGTGGGGCACAGTCTCCAGTTTTCTATGGCAAAATAAAGTGTATCCATTCTAAGACTGCAGGGTTTACCAACACGTGTTCCCAATTTGTTATATGGCAGGTCAGGGTTTTCTATACTGTGGAGCAGTCGAGATTGTTTTGGGGAGATATGCGTGCTAGCGGCCAATGTTTTGTCCCATTTGTGTAGGATTTCCAGTGACATAGGGTATTTATTTAGAATTTTAGCATGCAATGTGGGTGAAATCCACGCCAGGGTGCAGATATTATTCAGTTTGAATATCTGACAGTCAAGATGAACCCATGACTTTATGTTTGGTATTATGGGACCATTCCACTATACTCAGTAGCATATAGACAAGTTATATTGTTACAAAGTCTGGAAGTCCCAGTCCTCCTCTATCCCGAGGGAGATACATAGTTCTTTAAGGGACTCTTGGTTTCATACCCATCCAAACAAATTGTTCTATGGTTTTTGTAACTGAGGTAAATATTCCTGTGTAAGGGAGATCGGTACATTCATTTTCACTACCCCAATTTTACCCAGCCACGAGAGTGGCTTGTTCCATGAGGAAAGGTCTCTAGCTATTTCTTCTTTTAACTTTAGGAAATTATTTTTGAATATCTTGGTGGTTAGCGGTGAGATAAATCCCCAGATATTTTAACTTTGAAGCAGCCATGGTGATCCCGTGTTTAGCATGTAATTGTTTTACATGTTTGTGTGAGGCGCTTACATTTAAAAGCTCTGGCTTTGTGAGATTAAGATGAAAGTTTGAGAGTTTGCCATATGTTTCTATTTCGCGGAGTAGTTCTGGGATGGAAGTATCTATATTAGTGAGTGTATAAAGGATGTTATCCACGTAAAGCTCTTGCTTGTGTTCTGTGTCTCCCACTCTGATTTTAGTGATTTTAAGATTATTCCTAATTTTGTGAGCTAAGGTTTCTATTCATAAAGCAAATAACAGGGGTGACAAGGGGCACTCCTGTGGGGTACTGTTTATTATGTTGAAAGTTTCTGACAGAGTCCCATTTACTCCAACACGAGTGTTTGGAGTAGAGTGTAAAGCAAATGTTATGTTCAAAAAGGAGTCACTAAAGTTCATAGCCTTCATCGCCTGATGCAGAGAAAGCCAATCGACGCGGTCGAAGGCCTTCTCTGGGTCCATCGAGAAAAGAACCAAAGGCACGCTCTCGACCCTCGCATAGTTAATCAACTGGAGTACCTTGGCGGTTTTATCCCCAGGCCTCCCTGTCTGGCACAAAACCCACCTGGTCTGTAGATATGAAATCTGGGAGATATTTATTTAAACATTTGGCTAATATTTTTGCTAGTATTTTGATATCAGTGTTTAATAATGAGATCGGTCTTAAATTTTCGGGAATGGTGGAAGGTTTAGCTGGTTTGGGGATGATTGTTATGTGTGCTTCAAGCATGTTGTGGGTAAGATAAGGGAGATCGTTCAGATTGCTAAAGAGTTGAACCATTGTAGGGGCTAAGGAATAGAGAAATGTTTTATTGTATCGCAGGGTAAGCCCATCCGGGCCGGGTCTTATACTGCTGGGTAGATCTTTCATTGTCAGTGCCATTTCGTCTAAAGTTATAGGTGCGTCTAAGCTATCCGCGTCTGATTTATCTAACTGGGGTAGTCCTAAGGTGTTAAAATAATTGTCAATGATTTGTTGTTTTAAGAGCGTAGTTTGTGATTGTGTATTTGTGTTAGTAGAATTTGTGATATTATATAATGAGCTATAATATGTGTGACAAGTCTTGGCTATTTGCTTGCTACATTTTAATGCTGCACCATCTGTTGACTTGATGGGAGTGTATATAAGATTTGAGTTGCTTTCTGTGACCTATCTAGCAATCTCCCGGGTTTGTTACCCCCTTCATAGTATTGCTGCTTTATCCTTAACGCTCTATGTTAGTAGACTTCCAGTGAGTTTGTATTCTATCAATAGCTCATTCCCAATTTTTGGAATAAATTACATATTTTAGCCATTTTGTAATACAAAAGTACAGCTTTTTCTGTTCAATAATGTCTTTCTTTATAATAGATCAATGTATTAAAATCCCAAGAAGATGGCAGATATGTAAAAGTTAGAATGAATGTGAAATCAATGATAACTCAATTTTTTTTATTTTTATTTTTTTTAATGAAAGGCAAAGAGTGAGCTTTGAAAGGTTCTTGCACGGTCTTGCCTAGAATTATAAATTGCTGTCAGAGTATCAGAAGTTGTGGTTAGGTGCAGTTTTGTTTTGCAATTTGATTATCATTAAGACATCACCGTCCAGGACCTGTTTTATGGATACATTCTCATTAAAGGTCTCTGGGATTGCAAAATTCTGTAAGACATCTCGTCAGTACTATGAAGCTAGTAGTTCTCAAAAGGCAGTTTTTACCTTGATAAGTGCGTCTTGCAAAGGGGACATGAAACGCACATTTTTTTTTTTCTTTCATGATTCAAATAGAGCATACAATTTTAAACATACTTTTCAATTTGCTTTTAATTTGCTTCATTCTCTTGATATCCTTTGTTGAAAAGCTTACCTAAATATGCCCAGGAGCTGCTAATTGGGGGCTGCACATTGCTGCCTCGTGTGACTAGCTCACCCATGTTAAAATTAAAAAAAATTAAGGCACACAATAGAAATCATAATAAAATTACACAGCCCATGCAAAAAAACGTTGTGAAATTCATATTTGTAGTACAAAATTTTAAGCATTTTTTTTTTCTTATTGTAAAGTAACAGGAACTAACCTCAGGGAGCTCTGCTCCCGGTCTGGTTTCCAGGTCTCGGCAAACGCCAAGAATGATTGCTCCTGCTGCAGCAAAATGGCCGCATGCTGCTGAGCTTTAAAGGGGCCATGTCCTAATTTCCGGAACCCACACCTGGAGGACTCGGGTGTGGGCGTTCCTACAAAAGCTCACTCAGCCCATTACTCTGGGCTGAGTTATTGCCTTGTCTACCTTGTTCCTGGTTCCTGAAAGCTAAAGCATACTTACCTGATACCTGCGTATGCTCACCTTGTTCCAGAGCACAAGCATACTTACCTTGTCCCTGCATATGCTCACCTGATTCCTGAAAGCCAAGCAAACTTGACTGATACCTGTGTATGCTCACTTTGCTCCTGAAGCTGTGCCTGCTGTACCTTCTTGGTCTCACCAACAGTACCCGCTGGGTATCCTGTGCCTGCTGAGTATTCTGTGTCTCTGATTTCTACCAAGCATACCAAATTCCTAAGAGATCAAAGGGATTACCAAGAGGGCAAGGTTTTTATTTGGCAGAAACATTCCAGATTCAGGAATAGAAATTCCAATAAAAATAAGAATAAAATTAAAGGTACATTAAATATTTCAGAAGGGAGTGATGCCTCAGGAAGTGATGATTCTAGTGGTAATATATATAGACACAAGAAAAATATAAACAAGAATAAACATAAGAAAAAGGTGTCTTTTGCAGGAACAGATTATACTGATGATGAACAATCATCTATAATAGCCTCTACATCAGGTGAGGACTATTCAGAATCTGATACAGAGATTACTCCCCAGAATACATTGGTTGATTTGCAAGTATCAGCTAACCAGCCAGTTACATCAAAAACTATAGCTAACACTAGTATTGGAGGTGACCAGGGAGCTAGACCAAAAGTGCCCAAAAGTCAAGTTGGTGGGGCATTGGTTACTACTCGTTCCTCCACAGACAATAGTGGGCCCAGTGGTTTGTCCCTTAACCCAAAAACTAATAAAACTCAGGTTTTTCGGTCTGCCCTAAAACAACCAACAGGGGGAGGGACGGATCAAGCGAACAAACACAGATATTCGCTCAGAGAGGTCAAACGTCCGGTCTAGGTAGCGTGATAAACCTGTCTTCACATGTACTTACTCCTACTGAAATTAAAGTGTTAAATTATGGCCTAGGTTTTTGCCCAAATAATGGCTTTAATTTATTTAACACAATAGTTGATGTGAACAGGTTCATCAGGAAGCTTACACTCCAAAAACATTTTGAAGGTAATGATCACACTCAGATAAAGACAGATAATACCATATCAGACAATATGGCTGAACCTTTAACTCCTAGTGTTAATAGTTTCCAAGATACTAGAGAATTTGCAAGCTGAATCAGGTGTTGTTGATAAACCTGTACATGACAAGCTTTCCAGGTTTAAACAATCATCTAAGTTTTATCCTCTAGAATCTAGAGGAAAAACTTTAGAACTTTACCACAGGAGGGTGGTTGATGATTTGACTGTCTTATATCACTCTAGTAGACCAGGAAACCACAATTTGTCTTTGAGAGAAAAAGAGGCCTTAAGTGCCCATAAAAATGATGAATAACTGGTCATCAGAAACTCAGACAAAGGTGGTAGCGTGGTGCTATTGGACAAAATCACTTACATCAATGAAGCCAAAAGACAGCTGATTGACCCCACCACATATTCTGTTTTACCATGTGATCCTACAAGAAGATTTCAAAGGGAGGTATCTGATCTGTTGGAAGATGGAAGATATTTGGGATTACTGGATGATGATACTGTTAAGTATCTGTATGTTGACAACCCAGTGATCCCTATCTTCCATGATCTGCCCAAAGTACATAAGAGTCTCCTAGAGGTCAAGGGGCGTCCAATCGTTTCTGGCATTGGCTCCCTTTTGGAGCCACTGTCGGAATGGTTGGACGCCATCTTACAACCAATTGTGGTATCATTATATAGTCACATTAAAGATACCACTCACCTACTTGAGCTACTTGAAGAGGTTGTTTGGGCACCCACTTACAGTTGGCTTACAATTGATGGGGTGTCATTGTACTCCACTATACCCCACGAACTAGGTATACTAGCCATCAGACAGTTTCTCGGATCTCATTATTCCATGAGTACTACTTTTATTGGGTTCATCATCAGAGTTACCACTTTTTTGCTTGAACACAATTATTTTGTATTCAAAGGGGTTTTCTATCTGCAGGAACGAGGTACGGTCATGGGGGCAAAATTTGCCCCATCCTATGCAAACATTTTTATGGGGTGGCTGGAGACCAACTTTGTTTATGCGGATGGGAACCCCTTTGCTGGATATATACAAATTTACAAGCATTTTATTGATTTGATCATCATTTGGTCCTCTGATGATGAAACAGCAGGCAAATTTGTGGATTATCTTAATGTAAGCGAAAATGGAGTGAAATTCACCTATGAGTGGCACGCATCTGAAACAAAGTTTTTGGATGTAAGCCTTATGGGTGTTGCTGAAACGGGCAATATCATTTCCAAACTGTATCGAAAGCCAATAGCAGGGAACACCCTCCTCCACAGTAATAGTGCCCACCCTAAACATGTTTTTAAAGGCATTGCCAAGGGGCAAATGCTTAGGGCCAGACGAATCTGCAATAGAGATTCAGATTTTGGGAAGGAATGCTGTGAGATTCAACAATGATTACTTGAGAGAGGATATAATCCCACATTGGTTAGGAATGTTGCGAAAGAAGTCACCCAAACTAGTAGGAAAGATGCACTCCAGAGTAAGCCCACCAAGACCCTTGATAGACGCACCCATTTCATCACTCAGTATTCATCTGAATATTATGAGATTTGCAACATTTTGAAAAAATATTTTCCCATTCTGTATAGGGACAAACAATTAAAGTCTATTGCTGAACTAGGTTTCAGGTGTGTTTACTCTAGGAACCTTACTTTGGGAAACATTCTTTCCCCTAGCCAACTACCATGCAAGCAGAGAGCCAGTATCTGGCTAACTGTTAATGGTACCTACAAGTGTGGTGTATCATGGTGTAAGGCCTGTGACTACATCACAGAAGGAAAATACTTCTACTCATATGTAACAAATCAAACTTACGAGAACAAAGGATGTATTAAGTGCTCCTCCCATTACATCGTCTACCTTATTGAATGCACTGAACATCACCGTCAGTATATTGGCATGACAACCAGGGATGTACGTACACGTGTACGTGAACACCTTGGTTATGTTAAAAATGAGAAACCCTGCTCTGAACTATCCAGGCATTTCATTGAGGTACACAGTGGAGATGTCAGTTCCTTTAGGTGGCGAGCGATTGAGGCCATTAGGAGAGCCCCAAGGGGTGGGGATAAGAAGGCCATCTTAGCACGCCAGGAGGCCTTCTGGATCTTTAAACTCTGTACCCAAACTAGTCCTAATGGCTTCAATTCGGAGTTTGATCTGATTAACCACTGGTGCTAAAGGAAATAGATATTAACACAAACACATTCATACTATTATTTGACCTTTTAGCTCCCTTACAGTCATTGTTATAATAGATGGGTTATTATTTTATTTATATATATATATATATATATATATATATATATATATATATATATATATATATATATATATATATATATATATATATATATATATATATATATATATATATATATATATATATATATATATATATATATATATATATATACTTCTTATATGCCTAGGTACAACATATACATTTTCAGGATTATAAATAGATAAATAGTTTGGTGCTTCCCTTTTGAACTATATAGGTTTTTCTTTTTGGTGTATAATTCTTGAAATAATAGTTATACGTACTAGGTGTAAGATACTGCTGTTTAAATATTAGTTTGATTTATGCTACCATAGTGTATCCTCAATAGGCATCACAACTATTTTTAATAATGTAGTAGGATATATTATTTATTATTCTTAATATGTTCTCTATTTTCATCAGTGGTTTCCTGTTTATAATCTTTTATTTACATTATCTATATATATTCATTTTTGTAGTATTATGCATATTACCCACTATTGTTATTCCACCGCTGAAGAGCATATGGGTTATGTGTGTTTTGTGACCAGTTTATTTTCCTTCATTAAATCATTTTATTTCAAATGTATATTATATGTATTATATACAGTAAATATATGTATGTATGTATTTATCACCTTAGTTATATCAGATTCTTTTCTCCTTTTTTCTATTCCATCAATAATGATGAATCATTTATTTATTCACATTGCTTTAAGGGTTAAGTGGGAGTTTTCCTTGTTGTACAATGTAGCCAATTACTGTGTAGAGAAGTGTTTTTAAACCTCAATCTGTTTGGCATACAGCAGGTCTTAGATTACGGCATTTAGCCGAAACTAGTAGGACCAGCTGGCTCTCTTTTGTAAGTGCTGGTGTTAGGGATTTTTATCCTATTTTTTTCCAATAAATTCTGGACTTTTAACTGCACCTGAGATCCCCTGCTTCTTTTTTGTGGTCTGCTACACGAGTGTCCGCTTCCCTTAAACCATCTGTGCCTGCTGTACCTACCTGCTATCCTGTTACAGCCTCACCCTCTACTGCACAAATCTAGCATTAGTGTTTACAGGAGTTTGTTACTGTAAGCTGTATTCTGTACTTTGTATTGGACTTTAGTGTTCTGCATTGGACCTATGTTCAAACTTGCTGTTTCTGTGATCTTCATTTTCAACTACAGCTGTTCTTTTGCTTATCGTTCAGTAAATCTTTTAAAAGACTTTTTTCCACACACCCTAACCTCCTCACAAAAGTGAGTTTCCCATCCTCTGCTAATAATAAAAGTATTAACCCCTAAACTGACAACCCCCCACAACGCAATATGCCTAATTAAACTATTAACCCCTAATCCGCCATTCACCCACATCGCAATCTACCTAATAAAAGTATTAACCCCTAAATCCACCAACCCCAACATCGCAAACTACCTAATAAATGTATTAACCTCTAATCCGCCATTCACCCACATCGCAAAGTCCCTATTAAAACTTTTAACCCCTAATTTGCCATTAACCCACATCGCAACAAACCTTATAAATCTATTAACCCTTAAACCCCCAAACCCCCTCAACGCAAATAACTAAATTACAAAACCCCCTAACCTAACACCCCCTAAATTACCAATTACCTAAATTAAAAAATACCAAGATACAAACATTAAAATAAAAAAGCTAACATTATTTAAAAAAAACATATTAAATTAAGATTACAAAAATAAAAAATTCTAACATTACATAAAATAAACCAAATTATCAAAAATTAAAAAATTAAACCTAATCCCCCCCAAAAATAAAAACACCCCCTAATCTAATGCTAAACTACCAATAGCCCTTAAAACAGCTCTTTTACCTTAAAAATACTAAGTCCCCCCTCAAACCCCACAAAATAAAAAACCTAACACAAAAAAATCCTAAACTAAATGGGTATTTGTATGGGCATTGCCCTTAAAAGAATATTCAGCTCTTTTACTGCCCTTAAAATGGCATCCAGCTTTTTCAAAGGCCCATTAAATCCCTAATTTAAAAAAAAAAAAAAAAAAATGTAAAAAAAGCCTAAGTCTAACCCCCAGATAGGTACTCACGGTTCCTGAAGTCCGGCGGTGAAGTCTTCTTCCAAGCAACGATATATTCTATCTTCTTCCAGGAACAAGCCCGCGCAGATTGCGGAACAGAAGACCGGTGACGGCGGAACTAAAGACTAGCAACCGCTGAGCCATGGAGCGCGGAGATCCTCTTCATACGATCACCGACGCACAGTGAGGATTGAATTCAAGGTACATGTTTAAATATGGGGTACCTTGCCTTCCTATTGGCTGATTTGAGTATTCAAATTCAAATCAGCCAAAAGGATGAGAGCTACTGAAATCCTATTGGCTGATTTGAACACATCAGCCAATAGAAATGCAAGGTACCCGGTCTTGATCAGTAACTTGCTTTTCACACAGGAGTAACAAAGTGCAAATTGGAGGACTTCCTGTTGGGAGGAGCTGGCGTGTGAAGGCGCCGCTCTGTGCGCAGGTGTGTGTGGCGCAGTGATACAACGCTACCGACCGGTGCTTGCCTTGCCGTTGCTAGCGGAGACTGCTATCCTAGCGGAGTGGAATCCCTGAGCCCGGACGTGGAGCTAGCGCCGTGGAAGTCACCGTAAGGCCGAATTTGCTCTGTCGGCTAGAGCCTCCTTCTTGCTTGGTCCCGGTCCTGGTTGCCGGCGGATCCAGGAGCAGAATTTACAGGAATCACCCTGCTAGCCACCAGCGCGCGCAAGGAGTGCATAATTCGCTGGTGGTGGAAGTAAAAGAAAGGTGTCAATGCTGAAACTGCTGTCTTGAAGTTCCGACTACTTCCTGGAGGTGTCCGGTGTGGCAAAAGGTGTACGTCTTAGGAGAGCAGCAATCAGGCCCAGGAGTATACGATAGCGGAGGTCCTAACCGCAAGTATTTACTGTATTGGCTAAACATCGCCTAAAAAGTCACCTGAAATGCTTGTATGACTCTGAACCTGCTTATATTTAATAGCCTGACTTTCATGTGGTGCCTGTATCTGGGGCCTCAGCTTTTTCCCTTACCCCGCCAAACACGTTTTCAGCAGTGTTAAAAGTACAGGCGCTTGGACATACTTAAAAATTTGCAAGTAGAGGTTTAAGCTGTTACCTCCAAGCTGTATTGCCATTTGAGAATATCCAAGCTTAAAGGAGAAGTATTACTACTATGTATCTCGCTTGGCGTGCCAAGGAACAAGACTAACACCTTAAATACTAGGAACGTTTTACCTGCTAGAAACCTTGCAACAAAAGGAAAAGACTCCTGATTAGGAGAAACTAATTCTATCTGTTTAATTAAATGTGTTGCCTTTCAGTATATGGTTTGCTGTTGCCAGTTACAAGCATTGCATAGATTATAAATATCAGAGTGCTGGCAATTAACTGGTGCAGGAAGGCTATAGAAAACTGTAACTAATTATGGTAGTTGGTTAAGCGCAAAAGAAAGTATCCCCTAAAGATTGTAAGGGATCCTAAGATATGCTTATGTTTGCAATAATGGGATAATTACTTTGTTACTTTGTTAACATATAATTTACTGACCTCGGTTCCCTTCAAAGTGTGTATCTGTCTACCCCATACTGCAGTGTCAAGCTAGTATTCTCAGTAACAATACGTGAGGAACTGGAAAAAAAAAAAAAAAAAAAAAAAAAAATCTTCTCTTCTTTTCCCTTTATATTTTCTTGTTGCTACACTGTGGTAATAGAACTTAAGCAGAATTTAGATAGCAGCAAATTGGAAAGGAACAAGGGCTGAATCACTTGAGCACGTTTGTTTTTTCTTTTTACTTTTTTCACTTCTTTTTCCTTTTCTGTTTGTTTTTCTCTTCTTTCTTTTTTTTCCTTCTAAGTCTTCCCCCACACCACTATATCACATGGAAAGATTTGTATCACACTCTAAGGCAAATTCCCCGATAATGCCACCTAAACACAAAGAAAAAAAAAACACTAGACAAAATGACACTAGCATCTCACAGGATGCTTCACATAACACAGTTTTAAACCCTGACTCACCCAATCTACTCAGCCAAATAGCTGGAATTATTAATCCACAGTTTGATTCATTAAAGATAGAGATAACCACATTAACCAATGAGGTAAGGCAGTTTCACACTAGGCTTGAAGAAGCAGAAAACAGGATCTCAGATTTGGAAGACAGGGTTAATAATCAAGACCATCTTACTATATCACACCAAAACAAGTTAGACGAGTTACAGACTAGAGTCGAGGAGATAGAGGATCGCGCTCGCCGTAATAATTTTAGGATAATTGGGTTACCAGAATCTGATAAGTATCAAGATCTAATTGCTTTTGCCTCTACTATGCTTCCTGAGATACTAAATTGCCCAAACAACAGCCCAATTAGAATTGAGCGTGCGCACAGAGTAGGGCCTACACGCTTGAGTAAAGATGGAAACTCGAGACCAAGAGCTGTGATAGTTAAAGTAGCGTATTTTCAAGATAAGGTTAATCTTTTCAGATGTTATAGAAAGAAATACCCACTGACAATAGACCAACACAAGATTCTTTTATTTTCAGATTTTTCTATAGAAACTTTAGGTAAACGCAGGGAAATGTCCCCATTTTGTTCAAAACTCATACAGGCTAATTATAATGCCAGGCTGGTGTACCCAGCAAAAATTGCAGTGATGTTAAATGGTGAAGTCAAGACACTAAAAGACCCTAAGGAAGCTCAATGTTTTTTAACAGAAAATAAGATTACCTAATGTATGGTCTTAGTATAATTATGCTTAAGAGATATTGTATTTAAAATGTTTTGCTTTGACTGTGTTTGGTCCTCTTTTAATTTTTTTATTCTTTTTGTTCCTATCTTTTTTCTGGGAGTTGTCTGGCGCGGGGGGGGGGGGGGGCAGATTAGCTTTTTTTTTTTTTTTTTTTTTTTTTTTTTTTTTCTTTTTCTTGCCCTGTTTATGGTCTTGGAGGGATGCTATGTGGCTCCTTTGTATAACATATGCCAGGCTCTGATATAAAAATCCTGTCATGGAATGTGGGAGGGATAACCTCCCCCAGTAAAAGAAAATCCATTATTAGACAGGCTGGGAAATTAAAACCCGATATTCTTTGCTTACAAGAGACCCATCTTAAAGCCCCAGAACTAGTTAAATTAAAAATTCAATGGGTAGGCGAAGTTATTGCTACTCCATGCGCCCAGAGAAAGAGAGGGGTTGCAATTTTAATCAATAAAAATCTGAGTTATAAGGTTGTCCATGATGAGAAAGATAGTGACGGCAGATTTCAAATAATCAAAATAGAAACTAATAATTCAGCTCTTATTTTATGTAATGTATATGGTCCCAATTCTACTGATTGGGAATTCTGGGATAACCTTCGTGGAAAACTTTTTAAATTTTCCAATGAAAATATAATTGTGGCGGGGGATTTCAATATGGTTCCAGATTCTAAGCTTGATAGATTTGATAAAGGACAGCAAGGTAATAAAACTTGTGAAAATAGATTGCTGCGAAATTTTTGTAACTCTCTGGATCTCAAAGATATCTGGCGTCTACAAAACCCGGATTTGAGAATGTTTACCTGTGAGTCGAAAAGTCACAAAACATTTTCAAGAATCGATCTGTTCTTGGTTTCAGACAAAATATGTGGACTAAATATAGTAGCAGACATTGCAGACATAGTCATTTCGGACCATGCCATCTTAACATTGATTATTAAATCTAATCTTAAGAAGGAACCAAATAAGTTTTCCAAATTTTTTTTTCCTAAATATTGGGTCCATAATATTAAATTTAAGAACTGGTTACAGTCCAAATGGACGGAGTTTTACAGTTTTAATAAAGCACATATAAATAAAACAGAGATCTTTTGGGAGACTGCCAAATGTTTTTTTAGAGGGGAAATAAAGGCGTACATGTGTAAATGGAAGCGTAAGAATAAGCAGAGGGAGTATCAATTAGCTAATGCTCTTAAGAATAGCTTTAGGACATATATTTCAACAGTTAGTGATCAAAATTGGGATAAGTACATTAAGGCCAAAGCAGAGAGAGATTTATTCTTAAAGCAACAAACAGTAAATATAGAACTGAGGCAGAAAGCATTATATGGGGGTTTTTCAGGACACTCAGCGAAATATCTTGCACGTCTTACTAAGAAAAATTCAAATAATAGGATAATGGCAGTCCAACTTAACAAGCAAAGATTCACTAACAACTCTGACATAAAAAAAGTTTTCCACCAGTTTTATCAAAACCTATATGCAGAAAGGGAGGTCCACTTCGAAAATAAAGAAATATTCTGGCAGAACATCAAAACCCCAAAACTAACTCTGGAGCAAATAAATAATATTAATCAACCCATTTCTATGGATGAAATTAATGCAAGTATTAAAAACTCTAAGCTAAGCAAAGCGCCAGGGCCCGATTTTCTTCCCTCTGAATTTTATAAAATGCTCCAAGAGCAAGTAAGTCCAATTTTGTTTAAGTTGTTTAATGAGTATTACCAGAATGGAAAAGATTGCTCCAGTAACTTTGCAGCTTCAAATATAGCTCTGATCCTGAAAAAAGATAAAGATGCTGAAAATCCCTCTTCTTATCGCCCCATCTCTCTACTTAATGTAGATTATAAATTAATAACATCTATCTTAGCGAAGAGATTACAAAAATATCTTGATTCTCTAATTCATACTGACCAAGTGGGATTTATGACAGGCCGTAGCTCAATGAAGAGCACGCGGAAAGTTACAATCTTGCTGGACTGGTACCGAAATAAAACCCACTCAAAAAAAACCCATTCAAGAAACGATGCAGCAATCCTTACAGTCGATGCCGAGAAGGCATTCGACTCGATCACCTGGGACCACTTATTTACTTCTCTGACAAAATTTGGTCTTACAGGACAATTCCAACAATTCATTCTTAATATCTATAGGAATCCTTTCTCGTCTCTAATTATTAATGATGAAGTGTCGGATAGATTCAAGCTAAACAGAGGCACTAGACAAGGGTGTCCGCTATCGCCTCTCCTCTTTAACCTCTCTCTGGAACCCCTAGCGATCCTGCTAAGACAGGAACTTAAAGGGATATGTCTGGGGAAGAATAGTATGACTCTCCTTCTGTATGCAGATGACCTGCTTATCTTTCTTAATAATACAACACAGAGTATACCTCAACTAATAAGCATTATAGACATTTACAGCTCCATTTCAGGGTATAAGATAAATACCTCTAAATCAGAGTTATTATGGATCGCGAAGACCCCATATAGTATAAGAAGCCATCCCTTCAAAGAAGTTAAAAATATAAAATATTTAGGTATCGTTCTTAGTGCAGACCCTGCATGCTGGTATGCACTAAATTTCCCTGATTTCTTTGAATATGGGAAAAAAAAACTAGAACAGTGTATGAAATTACCCTTATCTCTCTCTGCACGAGTGGCTCTAATTAAAACTGTTTTATTCCCTAAACTACTATACCTGTTACAAAATCTCCCCCTCTTATTATCTCGGAAAGATCTAAATGCGTTTAACCGG
The DNA here is from genome assembly GCF_027579735.1 of Bombina bombina. NCBI lineage: Eukaryota > Metazoa > Chordata > Amphibia > Anura > Bombinatoridae > Bombina > Bombina bombina. The sequence continues at coordinate 65,212,875 of NC_069501.1, forward strand.
GTTTGCTCTGTCTTTATATGGCAAGGCAAACGACCACGACTATCCATGCAGAAACTGGCCATGCGCAAAAGTATGGCTGGAATGGCATTTCCAAATATTCAATACTACAACTGGGTATCTTTGTTTAAGTACGCAGTAGATTGGATCACCCAAAAAGAATATTTGACTTCATTAGAAATAGAATCGGATCTGGTTTCGCCATTCACATTAAATGCGATCTTACACTGTTGCCCAACTAAATTACCAGCTAATATCTGTAATATGATAACTTTTGGCAATATTATTCGCGCCTGGCACAGAACATGTTTACAGATTAATGTAATACCATACGTATCCAACTATTTAACGATCACAGGAAATCCAGAATTCATTGTAGGACTGGGTCGATCCATCTTTTCAAAATGGAAGAATCAAGGATTAATATATCTTGTCCAATTAATCGATATCTCAACTGGCCATATTAAACCCTTCTGCCAGATTACTAGAGAGTTTGGAATCACCCAATCTGAATTTTTCGCATACCTCCAACTTAGACATTTCCTTCAGACGATTAAAACTAAATATAACCCAGATTGGGAATTAGGTAATTTAGCAGATAATATTAAAGCTTACGCAAAAGGTAATTTCGCAATTACTAATTTTTACGATACCCTTATTTGTCACGTGGGTTACCAAGCTATGAACGCAATATCCAATAAATGGAATAGCCTGCTCCCTGGGGTGTCTATGGAAAATATCCAAGCAAGCTTTTTACTGGCAAAAAAAACGAAAACTTCTAATGCCTGCAAAGAATCACATTTTAAATTGATTAATATGATCTACATTACCCCAAAAAAACTGGCAGGATGGTACACAACCAGTAATTTATGTCCCAGATGTAGCTCAGATAGCGCAGATTTACTCCACTGCTTCTGGTGGTGCCCAAAGATAAGACAGTTTTGGTCCAAAATCAATTTTTGGCTTAATAAATTTATGGATACACCGATATTATTAAAACTCCAACAGATTGTTGTCTTGGTAAATCCAGGAGAAAAGTATAGGAATACTCACTTAATCAATACTGTTATTATGATCGGGCGGATATTAATATTGGAAAAATGGAAAGCTTCGGTAGCTCCCAGTATGACTGAGTTTTCCAAGCGTATAGAAACACAAATAATAATAGACCAATATAATATCCAGATCTGGAACGAAAAACAGATAGAATCTTTTTTTGCCAAGTGGACCAGGGTTATCCAAATAATGTCAACGGGAGTTCAAAAACAAATGGTTTTCCCATTTAAGCAATCTATTTTCTTTCAATTAAACATCCTTAATGGTAACTTTCCCACTAGCTGGGCGAACTAGCTAGATGGATTAGATCTCCCCCGCTATAACTATATCTATAATTATATATAATTATAATTATAATACCAATAATAAAGCTTTTTTTTTTTTTTTTTTTTCCCACGCCACCCCCGGCGCCAGCCCTCCACATACAAACCCTGAGAGTTTTCTTATATGAAACAAAGGAAGTTTTTGTTTAAGTGCACCAAAGAAATGTATATCGGTTCTAAGTTAGGTTGGAATCGAAAGAAGGAGAATTAATGTAAATACTCTTGAATTTTAATTTTGAACCGTACTCTTGATTGATGTACAACTGTTTTTTTTTCTGTTTTTTTTTTTTTTTTTCTGTCTTTGTAAATTGTATGGTTTCTTTTTTCCTGTTGTTATGTTATCAAGAGAAAAGGAAAAAGCTTTAATAAAAAGAAAATTAAAAAAAAAGAAATGCAAGGTACCCCATATTTAAACGCGTACCTTGAATTCAATCCTCAGTGTGCGGCGGTGGTTGTACGAAGAGGATCTCCACGCTCTGTGGTCACTAGTCTCTGCGCCGACTTCTTCCTGGAAGAAGATAGATTAGGGGGCTTAGTAATTTAATTAGTTATTTGTGTTGTGAGGGTTTGGTGGATTAGGGGTTAATAGGTTAAGTTTATTGCATTGGTGGGGGATGGCGGTTTAGGGGATAATAGTTTTAATAGGTACTTTGCGGTATGGGTGAATGGCGGATTAGGGGTTAATAGTTTATTAAGGAATATTGCAGTGTGTGGTGATGGCGGTTTAGGAGTTAATGACTTTATTAGGTATATTGCGTTGTGGGGGTTGGTGGATTAGGGGTTGAGAGGTTAATTAGATGTTTTGCAATGTGGGGGTTGGTGGATCAGGGGTTAATATAGTTTATTAGTTATTGCAGGCAGGGTTGGTGCTTGACAGGTAGATAGATATTGCACATGCGTTAGGTGTTAGTTACTATTTTCAGGGGTGCTCACATTCTCAGCGTAAGTCTTGCTGCGCCTGCCTATGTGTGGCGAGGTGAAAATGGAGTAAAATTTCTCAATTTTCGCCACGTAAGTCCTTGCGCTGAATATGTGATACCGATTCGCGACGCGGTTCTATGTTAGCTTATGGGAGTAAAAATTGCGGGTGATGGGTGAAATATAAGCGCTGTATAATATGGCGCTGTATATGTGATACCAAAACCGTGTATGTAATCTTGCCCTAGCTTTTCTCGCAAACTAGAAAGTGATGATATTGTGTCAAAATACTCAAAACAATTATTACACGAAAACACGAACCTAAACAAAAACACTGATTATAAGATATTATACCCTGAAAACTGGAATCTAATTTTGTTTTGGCAGCAGTATTTATTAGTTCCGATCTGCCTGTAGGATTGGTGAAGTCACGCTATTGCTGTGACATAATCATACTCTAGCCAGAAGACACTGAGGTAAGAAATTTGTGTTATATGTAGTGAGCAGAGATGTTATCGGATGTGAGTGACAGTTAGTACCACCTGTTGTCTGATTTGTGTTTGCTGGTGGTGAGTCAGGATTGGGGTTGTATGAGGAGTAGATGACTGTGTACGAAGGGGAATAGGCCAGAGAGGGTGGAGAGGGGGCTTTGTAAGGGAGAAGAGGGGTAAGGGGGGCTGAGAGAGAAGAGGGTAAGGAGGGGAATGTGGGAGGGAGAGGAGGCTGAGGAATGAGAGGGTGAGGAGGGGGCTGTTTGAGCGAGAGGAGGCTGAGGAATGAGAGGTTGAGGAGGCTGAGGAATGAGAGGGTGAGGAGGGGAATGTGTGAGGGAGAGGAGGCTGAGGAATGAGAGGGTGAAGAGGGGAATGTGTGAGGGAGAGGAGGCTGAGGAATGAGAGGGTGAGTAGGGGAATGTGTGAGGGAGAGGAGGCTGAGGAATGAGAGGGTGAGGAGGGGAATGTGTGAGGGAGAGGAGGCTGAGGAATGAGAGGGTGAGTAGGGGAATGTGTGAGGGAGAGGAGGCTGAGGAATGAGAGGGTGAGGAGGGGAATGTGTGAGGGAGAGGAGGCTGAGGAATGAGAGGGTGAGGAGGGGAATGTGTGAGGGAGAGGAGGCTGAGGAATGAGAGGGTGAGGAGGGGAATGTGTGAGGGAGAGGAGGCTGAGGAATGAGAGGGTGAGGAGGGGAATGTGTGAGAGAGAGGAGGCTGAGGAATGAGAGGATGAGGAGGGGAATGTGTGAGGGAGAGGAGGCTGAGGAATGAGAGGGTGAGGAGGGGAATGTGTGAGGGAGAGGAGGCTGAGGAATGAGAGGATGAGGAGAATGTGTGAGGGAGAGGAGGCTGAGGAATGAGAGGGTGAGGAGAGGAATGTGTGAGGGAGAGGAGGCTGAGGAATGAGAGGGTAAGGAGGGGAATGTGTGAGGGAGAGGAGGCTGAGGAATGAGATGTGAGGGAGAGGAGGCTGAGGAATGAGAGGGTGAGGAGGGGAATGTGTGAGGGAGAGGAGGCTGAAGAATTAGAGGATGAGGAGGGGGCTGTGAGAGGGTGAGGAGGCTGAGGAATGAGAGGGTGAGGAGGCTGAGGAATGAGAGGGTGAGGAGGGGAATGTGTGAGGGAGAAGAGGCTGAGGAATGAGAGGGTGAGGAGGGGAATGTGTGAGGCAGAGGAGGCTGATGAATGAGAGGGTGAGGAGGGGAATGTGTGAGGGAGAGGAGGCTGAGGAAGGAGAGGGTGAGGAGGGGAATGTGTGAGGGAGAGGAGGCTGAGGAATGAGAGGGTGAGGAGGGGAATGTGTGAGGGAGAGGAGGCTGAGGAATGAGAGGGTGAGGAGGGGAATGTGTGAGGGAGAGGAGGCTGAGGAATGAGAGGGTGAGGAGGGGAATGTGTGAGGGTGAGGAGGCTGAGGAATGAGAGGGTGAGTAGGGGAATGTGTGAGGGAGAGGAGGCTGAGGAATGAGAGGGTGAGTAGGGGAATGTGTGAGAGGGAGGAGCCTGAGGAATGAGAGGTCGAGGAGGGGAATGTGTGAGGGAGAGGAGGCTGAGGAATGAGAGGGCAAGGAGGGGAATGTGTGAGCGCGAGGAGGCTTAGGAATGAGAGGGTGAGGAGGGGAATGTGTGAGGTAGAGAAGGCTGAGGAATGAGAGGGTGAGGAGTGGGCTGTGTTAGGGAGAGGAGGCTGAAGAATGAGAGGATGAGGAGGGGGCTGTGAGAGGGAGAGGAAGCTGAGGAATGAGAGGGTGAGGAGGGGAATGTGTGAGGGAAAGGAGGCTGAGGAATGAGAGAGTGAGTAGGCTGAGGAATGAGAGGGTGATTACGGGAGTGTGTGAAGGAGAGGAGGCTGAGGAATGAGAGGGTGAAGAGGGGAATGTGTGAGGGTGTGAGGGTGAGAAGGCTGAGAAATGAGAGGGTGAGGAGGGGAATGTGTGAGGGAGAGGAGGCTGATGAATGAGAGGGTGAGGATGCTGAGGAATGAGAGGGTGAGGATTCTGAGGAATGAGAGGGTGAGTAGGGGAATGTGTGTGGGAGAGGAGGCTGAGGAAAGAGAGGGTGAGGGGGGGAATGTGTGAGGGTGAGGAGGCTAAGGAATGAGAGGGTGAGGAGGGGGTTGTGTGAGAGAGAGGGGACTGAGGAATGAGAGGGTGAGGAGGGGAATGTGTGAGTGAGAGGAGGCTGAGGAATGAGAGGGTATGGAGGGGAATGTGTGAGGGAGAGGGGACTGAGGAATGAGAGGGTGAGGAAGGGAATGTGTGAGGGAGAGGAGGCTGAGGAATGAGAGAGTATGGAGGGGAATGTGTGAGGGAGAGGAGGCTAAGCAATGAGAGGGTGAGGAGGGGTATGTGTGAGGGAGAGGAGGCTGAGGAATGAGAGGGATAGGAGGCTGAGGAATGAGAGGGTAAGGAGGGGAATGGGTGAGGAGGCTGAGGAATGAGAGGATGAGGAGGGGAATGTGTGAGGAAGAGGAGGCTGATGAATGAGAGGGTGAGGAGGGGAATGTGTGAGGGAGAGGAGGCTGAGGAATGAGAGGGTTAGGAGGGGAATGTGTGAGGGTGAGGAGGCTGAGGAATGAGAGGGTGAGGAGGGGAATGTGTGAGGGAGAGGAGGCTGAGGAATGAGAGGGTGAGGAGGGGAATGTGTGAGGGAGAGGAGGCTGAAGAATGAGAGGATGAGGAGGCTGAGGAATGAGAGGGTGAGGAGGGGAATGTGTGAGGGAGAGGAGGCTGAGGAATGAGAGGGTGAGGAGGGGAATGTGTGAGGGTGAGGAGGCTGAGGAATGAGAGGGTGAGGAGGGGAATGTGTGAGGGAGAGGAAGCTGAAGAATGAGAGGAGGCTGAGGAATGAGATGGTGAGGAGGGGAATGTGTGAGGGAGAGGAGGCTGAGGAGGGGAATGTGTGAGGGAGAGAAGGCTGAGGAATGAGAGGGGAGAGGGTGAGGAGGGGAATGTGTGAGGGAGAGGAGGCTGAGGAATGAGAGGGTGAGGAGCGGAATGTGTGAGGGAGAGGAGGCTGAGGAATGAGAGGGTGAGGAGGGGAATGTGTGAGGGAGAGGAGGCTGGGGAATGTGTGAAGGAGAGGAGGCTGAGGAATGAGAGGGTGAGGAGGGGAATGTGTGAGGCTGAGGAATGAGAGGGTGAGGAGGGGAATGTGTGAGGCTGGGGAATGTGTGAGGGAGAGGAGGCTGAGGAATGAGAGGGTGAGGAGGGGAATGTGTGAGAAAAAGGAGTGTGTTTTTCAGTTCCGAGGCTGTAAGTGCACACTGCTGATTTCACTTGTGTAATCTTGTTACATATCGGTCCCTTATTGGTCTCTGCAGAAAAGACTGTGACAAACCTTGTGTCCTCTAGTAACATGTACAGATTAGCTCCTTCAAATCACAGAAATGGTCGGACAATTTTGCCTCTAAAAAACAATTGCAGCAAACAAGATCTTAATGCATTCAGAAACTAATGGGGGGGGGGGGCAACTATTGGCCCAACTATTGGCCCAAAGAGCAAGTACTACCCAGTGGCCCAGACATATCAACCTTCCCCTTTTAAAATGCTATAGGTATTGAAATGTTTTGGTTATTATGTAGCCCTTTCTACAACATGCATGCAAGACCACTTACAACAATAGTTACCAGGCTTATGTGCAGTACAGGCAGCAAACCAATGCTGAGGTGCATAGTAGGTTGGACAAATACTGAAAGTTTTGCTAAAAAAAAGAAACCTAAAAGTCAACTTTTAAATGCACAACATTGTTTCAAATTTATAGAAACATTTTTACACCTACTTTTTAGCAAAATTCTTATTATATAAATGATGTTTTCTGATGACTTCTCATGTGCACAGCCCTGCGACAGAGCCATGGTGAACTTATAGCAGTTACCTGCACCTACTCTACCAGCATTTTGGACCTGCAGAAGTGTCAGGCGCAGGTGAATGTGGCTTACCTGGATATACTTTGGTTTCTGTATGGAGGAGAGAACAGAAAACCTGCGATCTTCATTTTTCTAATAAGCATTTATTTACAAATTTAAGCACATTAAAAAAACTTTTACAAATTAAGTTGAAACGCACAACCGAATTAAATAACAAATTCTCACCCTGACCTATAAAGCCCTTGCCAACGCTACCCCTCACTAATCTACAAATATCACACCACCCCCTAAGGTCCAACAATGACCTGCTCCTTGCATCTTTGTCCATCACCTTCTCCCATGTTAGACTGCAGGACTTCTCTCGTGCGGCACCAACCCACTGGAACACTATTCTTCGGACTGTCCGACCTTTCCCCTAACCTCTCCTCCGCTCCCAAAGGACATTTTTGTTCAGTGAAGCCTATCACCCAACTCGGTAACACATGAATTCCACTTGCCTAATACTTGCCCTCATCTAACTCTGTACCAACATTATTCTCACCCTCGCAGTCCTCACCTCCTTCAAGATTGTAAGTTTCCACAGGAATAGTGCCCTTAATTCCTCATGTATTTGTTTTTGAAAATTTTTGTCCTGTCTCTTAAACATATTATATCATCATCATACTTTTATCTTTTGTACTTGTATAGACATACGTATAATAATAAAAATATTATATTTGTTTTGAGCAATCTCTGAAGAATATTCTGGAACATTGAAAAAAACAATACAAATATTGGGTTTGATCAGTCTATTGGTTCATGATCATAAATTATTTCTGAACATCTGCTAATATTGTCAGTGTGTTTTTGTTTTTTGTTGGTTTTCCCAGTGATCACAATCACAAAATGATTTTGCTTTAAACTTTATTGTTGCTATTGGCTAAGAGGTAAAAACGTCACCTCTTAGCAAAAAAATTTTTTAGCCGTGGGCTGCTGTAGCAGCTAAGAACGGCAATCGGTTGAAACAAATAAAGGAGCTTTCTACATGAAGTATCTTATTATACTTCATGAATGAAAGTCCCCACTATTTGTTTCAATAGTCAATCCTAGCGTTTGTACAACGCTAGGATTGACTTTCACTTTAAGGTGTTTAATATGATCTGTGCTTAAACATAGAAGTGTGTGTGTTTGTCTTTTTAAGGGATTTGAACAGGGGCACTATGGGTACAGTGGGCATGTGTGTTTGGGTTATTGTTTTTGCTCATTTTCATTTGTGTAAAAGTGCTTCTTATTTATGTTTTAACTTTGATTTAGCAGGAAACTTTGGCTCTGTTTGGTGATATTGCTTTTTCATTACATCTAATATGCCAGGAGTAATGTCCGTGTACTTGCGCAAAACAAATGTTCCATCCACAAACATTTTGGGGTACTTGGCAATAAGATGAAGTAATGTCAATATCATTAAGTTGTGGAATTCGATATCTGCAAAAAGGCACTAGAAATGTGTTTTTGATTAGGATGGGTGAGAACTGACACTTAAAGGGACACTGAACCCAAATTTTTTATTTCATGATTCAGATAGAGCAGCAATTTTAAGCAACTTTCTAATTTACTCCTTTTATCAAATTTTCTTCATTCTCTTGCTATGTTCATTTGGAAAGCAAGAATGTAAGTTTAGAAGCCGGCCCATTTTTGGTTAACAACCTGGGTTGTCCTTGCTGATTGGACAACACCAATAAACAAGTGCTGTCCATGGTCTGAACCAAACATTTGCTGGCTCCTTAACTTAGATGCCTTCTTTTTTAAATAAAGATAGCAAGAGAACGAAGAAAAATTGATAATAAGAGTAAATTAGAAAGTTGCTTAAAATTGCATGCTCTATCTGAATCATGAAAGAAAAAATGTGGGTTTAGTGTCCCTTTAAGTATAGGGACATTTTTCACAAAACTAAACAAATATACTTTTAAGCAATTACTATATTTGTGAATTTCTTTCTCAAGGAACTGGCAACCACAGTCCCAGAAATGCCATGGATGACATGAATAGGTATTTTATTTTTACAGTTTGGAGGTCATTACTTTAAAAAAAAAAAAAAAAAAAAGTTTAGTGTAAATACGCATTTTCTAGTTCAAAGCTTTATTTGAAACTCCCATTGCAATCAATTATTTGCTAACCATGGCAATTGGCTCTACAATAAAAGAATGCAAATCCGAACACTGGGAAATTGTAAGCAGCTGCTCCTCGGATCGCCTGCACACGTGTCTGTGGTGTGTTTATTTCACTAGGGCTCCTGATGAAGATTAGCTTGTGATTGCAGTACAGGAACTGCTGAGTAAGAAGGAATGTCAGAGAAAGTCAACTGGAATTTTCTTTAACTATAGTCTATTACAGCATGAAGATACCCTTAAACATACATTGTAGGTCCTAAGCTGGTCAGTGTAATGGGGTGACATTAGTTCATTTTAGCAACTTGGTCAAACTCTTTTCACAATTACGTAACACGAATTCCGTTGTCACGTGCGTTCTCTGGAAGCTTTTGGTCTGTAGTCTTGCACTTGACTCTGAGCACATTGTTTTCTCCATTGTCCTTAAATGCCAATGTACCATATGTTCTTCATCCAAACCTCTTCTCTTGGCAAGTTAATCACCTCCTTGTTTCTTATACCTTCTCTATGCCAATTAGGGCCCCCCCTAGCATTTGCACTGTCTTGGACAATATAGATTTGTCTGGACCCCTCAGTCCAGCCCCCTTTATCTCATCTTCTTGTCCCAACATTTAGTTCCTGTATAAAGAATAAGACTCCTATATTGCACGTCCTGATCAGGGTCGGCTCCATGATAAGAATATGATTGTATCATATAAATATAAGTCTATAAATAGCTACCGGCTTCTATCGATGCCTCTAAAGTGCACTGTGATCTTAGGTGGGGCCTAAGATCACAGTGCACTTTTGAGGCGTCGATAGAAGCCGGGTAGCAATTTATAGACATATTTATATGATACAATCATATTCTTATAGGTTCACAGTACATAGGTTGTATTAAGCAGTCTGATATCCATTAGTTATTGCGAAACAGGTACAGTATAGCTAAATCTAATCTACAAAATTACCAGTACCTGAAAACCTAGTATCCTCACTGCTGTTGCAAACAAAGGGGTTAATTGCATTGGGGGGTATGGGGTGCATGGCTGTTTAGGGGACATGATTGAGATTTGAGAATGAGTTTAGGGGTTTTGGATCATGGTGATTAAGGGGTGAATTGTTTTTAAGGAGCTTTTGCACTGGGGGTCTCAAGATTAATGGCTCTGATTTAGTGCACTGCATAGGATTTAGACTTCGTTCTTTTACCTAGTGATTTAGCTCATATTCTCCAAATGTTAATAGTGGGGGATAAGCCAGCCAGAAGCTACACTTTCCTGCAGAATATGTAGGTCTGCTCTTATTTTGACTCTCATACATGCTTTAAAAATGTGTGCCCCCTCGTTAAAAAAAAATGCCCCCCCATTTCATTCGTTCTGGAGCCGACCCTGGTCCTGATACCATAAAAATGAATTCATAAACTAAATATAGGATGTACTTTGCACCTTCTTGTACCCTCACCGCCTGGGGCTAGTGCCCATATTGCCCTGCCCAGAAAGCAGGCATAATACCAATCTGTCACTGTTCTATTATTTCTACTAGACTTGTGAATTCAGCATTTTCATTCAATGCAGAAGTAGGCAGACTTTTGTGATGGTTGGAGCTGAATGTTTTTTCTTGTGAAAGTGAAGCACACTGAAACCTGGATTTTCTGATCAGCTAAATCTACCCCCCCCCCCCATATATTTGTTGTACTTTGGCTTCCCCTGGCAGACACTGGCACTGTACTTTGATCATGCATTGCGGACAGCATGTACACATACGTTTTCTTGTTTTCTTTATTTTTTGTTGTCAGTGTACCGAAGGGCCAGCACTTCATTATGGCATAAAGCTGATGTTGTGCCGCTACGTTTTTTGCAGTATGTCAGCTTCTGGGGGAAACCTGTGCAATTTTGCACACTGTGCAACAAGATAGGGTTTTAAATTTTAAACAAATGTAAGTTCCTTAAGCAGTTGTCGACCCATAGATGGTAACCTTTGTTCATCAAAGATAGGAGATCCCACACAATTTTGCCATTTGTGCCCATAGAATCGTTTTAAACCAGGTGGATCAAGATGGCTGTCTTTTCCTTCATAAATGAGGTATAACCTGTAGTGCATTCGCCCAATTTATAAAATTTGATTCCATAACGAACTTATATAAAAAAGCAATCTTCCCTTAAAGGGACATTGTACACTAGATTTTTCTTTGCATAAATGTTTTGTAGATGACACATTTATATGGCCCATCTGGGAGTGTTTTTGTAACAATGTATAGTTTTGCTTATTTTTTTAAGAACATTGTGCTGTTTTTTTTAGACTCCTAACCAAGCCCCACCGTGCTAGATGAATACATGTGTTTACAGACTACTGCTGGCTCCTGTTTATGTTATCTGCTTTTTTATATAGGGTGGAGGGGGGAGTGTCTGCTTTTTTGTTTTCCCAGCCCATTTCAGTGGGTGTTCCAGATTACCTAATCAACAGTGTTAAACTGGGAGCTTCTAAGTAAGTTCTTAAAAAGGTTTATACTGGATTTTTAGATCTGTAACTGTTACATGCAGTTATATTTAAAATTTGGTGTATACTGTCCCTTTAAATTTTACGAGGGCTTCATCTATGCAGATGTTCTGGTCAGGGGTGTATTTTTTTGCAAACTTTTCAGACAGGTGTTTTATCTGGGGCCGTATTTTGTATAGCCTGTCTTGCAAGGGGTCATTTCTTGGACACTGGGCATTATCATTAAAATGCAGAAAACAAAGCAGTTGTTCATATCTATCCTCTTCATAGTCCCTGAAAAAAGAGGGGTAACCAGGATGGGGGTGCTTGTGCCAGTAGGAATGTATGTTGTTGTTTTATTTTCCCCCCCTCTCTATACCCATTACAAAGATCAGTGCCCGGTTAGGTCTCTGGGGTGCCAGGTGTTTTTCTTAAAGTGGTGTGAACTTGGTTTAGCCGACATATATTGGCTGGCATGTAAATTAGTTTGAGTAGCCATAGTCTCAAACGTGTTGTCAGTTATAAAAAAATAATTGTCTCACAAACTGAATGCTGGTTGTAATACCAGGAGTTGCTGTAAATGGGGGTATTTCAGGGGAGGTTAAAGGGACATGAAACCCAAAATTTTTCTTTAAAAAATCAGATAGAGAATACAATTTTAAACAACTTTCTAATTTACTTCTATTTAATTTGCTTCCTTCTCTTGTTATCCTTTGCTGAAAGGTTTATCTAGGGAAGCTCAGGAGCAGCAGAGAAACTAGGTTTTAGCTGCTGATTGGAGGCTGCATTTATATACCGATTGTGATTGGCTCACCCATGTGCTCAGTTAGAAACCATTAGTGCATTGCCACTCCTTCAACAAATTATACCAAGAGAATGAAACAAATTAAATAATAAAAGTAAATTAAAAAGCTGTTTAAAATTGTATTACCTATCTGAATTATGAAAGAAAATTTTGGGGTTTCATGTCCCTTTAAGTTTGGGGGTACCCAATTTTTGACTGAGATTATTGGATGTTCTGAATGCCTCATTTTATATGGTGATAGGCTGGGACCACCATTACTAGAACCCTAACTTAGGGGCTCTATATCAGATGCTGTTAGAGTGTCACTTTCAGATAGAACAAAGGTGTCACTCTCTGAATCATGCGCGAGAATGGAGTAAGCTTCTCCTGCGAAGTAACATGCCATGATGCAAAAAGGTGAAATTGATTTATTTTTTACTCCTACCTAACACCAACTCCCTGAACCCACCCACCAATTCCCACTTCCACCCCCAAAATGAACTCTACACACAACCCAAAAAAATAAAATTACTGATCACAGTAGAAAAAGCTGGGATCAGATCTAAACAGCATTCAAAGAGTTAAAAAAAAATAATTTAAGAACACTAACAGTAAAAAAGAAAAATGAACAGATCAGAACACAATAATCACAGAGTGCTACGGTAAATCTAAATTTTTGGCTTGGGAAAACATCGCTAGCATAATGCTTTTTGTGCTTCTCGGGAACCGCTCGTATTGCAAGTTGAGAAATTGATTTATTTTGCGTTAGCGGTAGCCTGAAAATCACAAAAACGCTAGCTGAAGTTTGTGCGTACGTGTGTTCCCCCATAGACATCAATGGAGAAAAAAAAACTAACACCCTACTTGCGAAAAGAAAAAAAGTGAGAAAACTTAACACCCTACCATAAGATCCTAGCCTAATAACCCCTAATCCACCATCCCCCCCACACCGCAAACACTAAAAGTATTAACCCCTAAACCGTCATCCCCTCACATTGTAAAGTATTGAAATAATCTATTCACCCCTAAACCACCATCCCCCCCACATCGCAAACTACCTAAATAAAATATTAACCCCTAATCCCCCATCCCCCAGAAAGCAAAGTAATGAGCTATAATCTAAACCCCCTAACCTAACACTCCCTAATTTAAAACAAATTAAAATACCCATAAAAAACTAAAAAAATCCTACCTTAAAATTTAAAAAAAACATACTTGTAAAATTAAATTAAAACTTAATCTTGCCTAAAAAAAACCCTACCATTACTGAAAAATGAATAAATTACATTACAAAAAATCCTATAATTTACAAAAAAAAATACCATTTACTAAAAAATACCCTACCATTACAAAAAATAAAAAACCTACCATTACAAAAAATAATAAATGAAAGGACCAAAAATAGAAAATATATTCCTTTTCTAATACCCCTTAAAAAAAAACACCCCAAAAACTACCCATTGCCCCAAAAAGGGCATTTTGCTGGGCATTGTCCTTAAAAGGGCATTCAACTCTTTTGCTGGAATCCCCCCCCCCCCAAAAAAAAAACGCTTTAAAAAAAAAACACCCCCCAAAAAAACAACTCTAACCCCAAAGTTGGTACTCACCAATGATGATGGTCGATGCTCCATCTTCATCCATCGCGGGTCCGTCTTCTTCCATCTTTATCCCAGCCGCAGTCCATCTTCTTTTTTCTTCACGGTGGTGGTGGCGGCGAGGTTGGTCCACTTCAGACCATCAATAGGGAGGTTTTCTTGATGTGGTCTCCAGCTGCACACTAAATAGTGAATGCAAGGTACCCCTTTTATATAAGGGTACCCTTGCATTCCTATTGACTGATTTTAATCTTCAAATTCAAATCAGCCAATAGGATGAAAGCTTTTTCCTTGTCTGGGGAATGGGTAGTTTTAGGATATTTTTTTTTATTTTGGGGGGGTTGTAATGTCAGGGGGTTAGTGTTAAACAAAAGAGCTGATTGTTTTAGGACAATGCCCTACAAAAGGCCTATTGGAAGTTTATTTTTACAATATTTTTTTTCATTTTTTTTTTTAAGGGGCATTAGAATAGGATTATTTTTCTTTATTTTTGGTAATTTTGTTTGTTATTTTTTAAATGGTAGGATTTTTTGTAAAAAAATTTTCATTAATGGTAGTTTCTTTTTATTTGATTTTACAGGTAATTTTTTTTATTTTAAGGTAGTTAGGATTTTTTTAGTTAATATATGGGTATTATATTTTAGGTTAAGTTAGGGTGTGTTAGGTTAGAGGGCTTAGATAATAGTTTATTAATTTGTTTTTTTGGGGGGGCGATTTAGGGGTTAATATTTTATTTAGGAAGTTTGTGATGTGGGGGGTGGCGGTTTAGGGGTTAATAGTATTATTTAGTGTTTGCGGTGGGGGATGGCGGTTTAGGGGTTAATAGGTTATTTAGATACTTTGCAATGTGGGGGATGGCGGTTTAGGGGTTAATCACTTATGGGTGTAAGTGAACTTTGTAATGTATTTTTGTTGTGTTTTGTGCAACTTTTTCATTTTGGTACACTGTTTACTACAGCTCTTAGATTGTGGTAAAAATTAAAGCGCAATCTCAATTTCTCCTGACTTGTAATATCAGCGCTAGCTTAAAACTGTTTGCACCTCACAGCCCAAAGTGCGGAGAATAGAAACCACAGGGAAGGGTTAAAAATGTGAAAATTGTTAATTTACAAAAAGGGTCAAGATTTAACTAAAAAAAGAAGGAAAAAGGATTAAAAAAAACTCCACAAAAGTACTGAACAGTACTTGTGTACTGTTATGAGTGATCACAGTAATACAGTATGTATGTATGTATGTGTGTGTATATATATATATATATATATATATATATATATATATATATATATATATATATATATACATACAAGTAGCCCTCAGTTTACGCTGGGGTTAGGTTCCAGAAGGAATGGTTGTAAATCGAAACCGTTGTAAATTGAAACCCAGTTTATAATGTAAGTTAATGGGAAGTGAGGGAGTTAGGTTCCAGGCCCCTCTCAAAATTGTCATAAGTAACACCTAATACATTATTTTTAAAGCTTTGAAATGAAGACTTTAAATGCTGAACAGCATTATAAACCTAATTAAATAATCACACAACACAGAATATATAATTAAACTAAGTTAAATGAACAAAAACATTTGATAAACAGCATTATAAACCTAATAAAATCACACAACACAGACTTTACTTGCATTTTTCTGCAAACAGTTCTTTCTATGCATTCCAATCTGAACTGATTTATAGACAGGAAGATCTTGTTCCTTTGAAATCTGCTCGATAGCTCAGGTCTGGTTAAACTGATTAATTTCAGCTTGCTTGGCTTGCATATCTTTGCTGCAACACAAGTGGACAGCTCCACCTACTGGCTATTTTAATCAATGCACTGCTTCTCAATAGCAGTCACATGACTGAAAAAAAAGGTTGTTATTCTGAAACGGTGCAAATTGAACCGTTGTAAACCGAGGGCCACCTGTGTATATGTATATATATATATATATATATATATATATATATATATATATATATATATATATATATATATAACTAACGCCTAGATTTAGAGTTCTGCGTTAGCCGTCCAAACCAGCGTTAGGGGCTCCTAACGCTGGTTTTGGCCGGCCGCTGGTATTTAGAGTCTTGGCTGAAGTGAGCGTTAGAACTCTAACGGACAAAACTCCAGCCGCAGAAAAAAAGTCAGGAGTTAAGAGCTTTATGAGCTAACGCTGATCATAAAGCTATTAACTACTGTGCTCTAAAGTACACTAACACCCATAAACTATCTATGTACCCCTAAACCGAGGTCCCCCCACATCGCCGCTACTCTAATAATTTTTTTAACCCCTAATCTGCTGACCGCACACCGCCGCCACCTACATTATCCCTATGTACCCCTAATCTGCTGCCCCTAACATCGCCGACACCTACATAATATTTATTAACCCCTAATCTGCCCCCCCAACGTCGCCGCTACCTACCTACACTTATTAACCCCTAATCTGCCGACCGGACCTCGCCGCCACTATAATAAATGTATTAACCCCTAAACCGCCGCACTTCCGCCTCAAAAACCCTATAATAAATAGTATTAACCTCTAATCTGCCGACCGGACCTCGCCGCTACTCTAATAAATGTATTAACCCCTAAAGCTAAGTCTAACCCTAACACCCCCTAAGTTAAATATAATTTAAATCTAACGAAATAAAATAACTCTTATTAACTAAAGTATTCCTATTTAAAGCTAAATACTTACCTGTAAAATAAACCCTAATATAGCTACAATATAACGAATAATTATATTGTAGCTATTTTAGAATTAATATTTATTTTACAGGCAACTTTGTATTTATTTTAACCAGGTACAATAGCTATTAAATAGTTAATAACTATTTAACCCCTTAACGACCGAGGACGTGTAGGGTACGTCCTCAAAAAAAGGCAGTTAACGCCTGAGGACGTACCCTGCACGTCCTCGGTGTGGAAAGCAGCTGGAAAGCATCCTGCAATAACTCTAGATGGCCATCCGATGCAGAGAGAGCCACTCTGTGGCCCTCTCTGCACCGGACATCGATGGCCGGTATCGTTGGTGGGTGGGAGCCGACTTGGGAGGCGGGTGGGCGGCCATCGATGGGCCGGGTAATGTAGAGGGGGGCGGGATCGGGGGCGGGGCCGATGGGGGCGTGCACGGGGCGGGAGCGGGTGGGAACCGCTACATTACAGAAAAGACTGTGTTAAAAGTGTCAGAAAAAAGTTTTTATTTAATAAAAAAACAAACAATCAAAGGTATCTAGGAGGGGGGTGGGGGTTTGTTCTTTGGTGGGGGGGGGGGAGCTACACTACAGAAAATGGGGAAAAAATAAAAAAGCAACTGTTTTATTCTAAACTGGGTACTGGCAGACAGCTGCCAGTACCCAAGATGGCGGCCATTAAGGCAGAGGGGGAGGGTTAGAGAGCTGTTTGGTGGGGGATCAGTCAGGTTGGGGCTAAGGGGGGCTCCTACACAGCAGCATATGTAAATATGCTTAAAAAAGCATAAATATATCTTTTATTTTAGTACTGGCAGAGTTGCTGCCAGTTCTTAAGATGGCGGGGACAATTGTGGGGCGGGGAGGGAAGAGAGCTGTTTGGGAGGGATCAGGGGGTCTGATATTTCAGGTGGGAGGCTGAGCTCTACACTAAAGCTAAAATTAACCCTGCAAGCTCCCTACTAGCTACCTAATTAACCCCTTCACTGCTAGCTATAATACATGTGTGATGCGCAGCAGCATTTAGCGGCCTTCTAAGTACCAAAAAGCAACGCCAAAGCCATATATGTCTATTTCTGAGCAAAGGGGATCCCAGAGAAGTATTTACAACAATTTGTGCCATAATTGCACAAGCTGTTTGTAAATGATTTCAGTGAGAAACCTAAAATTGTGAAAAATTTTACTTTTTTTAATTTGATCGCAATTGGCGGTGAAATGGTGGCATGAAATATACCAAAATGGGCCTAGATCATTACTTGTGGTTGTCTACTACACTACACTAAAGCTAAAATTACCCCAAAAAGCTCCCTACATGCTCCCTAATTAACCCCTTTACTGCTGGGCATAATACACGTGTGGTGCACAGTGGCATTTAGCAGCCTTCTAATTACCAAAAAGCAATGCCAAAGCCATATATGTCTGCTATTTCTGAACAAAGGGGATCCCCAAAGAAAAATTTACAATCATTTATGCCATAATTGCACAAGCTGTTTGTAAATAATTTCAGTGAGAAACCAAAAGTTTGTGAAAAAATTTGTGAAAAAGTGAACGATTTTTTGTATTTGATCGCATTTGGCGGTGAAATGGTGGCATAAAATATACCAAAATTGCCTAGATCAATACTTTGGGATGTCTTCTAAAAAAATATATACATGTCAATGGATATTCAGGGATTCCTAAAAGATATTAGTGTTCTAATGTAACTAGCGCTAATCTTGAAAAAAAAAATGGTTTGGAAATAGCAAAGTGCTACTGGTATTTATTGCCCTATAACTTGCAAAAAAAGGAAAGAACATGTAAACATTGGGTATTTCTAAACTCAGGACAAAATTTAGAAACTATTTAACATGGGTGTTTTTTGGTGGTTGTAGATGTGTAACAGATTTTGGGGGTCAAAGTTAGAAAAAGTGTTTTTTTCCATTTTTTTCTCATATTTTATAAACATTTTTTATAGTAAATTATAAGATATGATGAAAATAATGGTATCTTTGAAAAGTCCATTTAATGGCGAGAAAAACGGTATATAATATGTGTGGGTACAGTAAATGAGTAAGAAGAAAATTACAGCTAAACACAAAGACCGTAAAAATGTAAAAATAGCCTTGGTCCCAAATGGACAGAAATGGAAAAGTGCTGTGGTCATTAAAGGGTTAATAGCTACCTAGTTAAAATAATTACAAAATTACCTGTAAAATGAATCCTAACCTAAGTTACAATTAAACCTAACACTACACTATCAATAAATTAATTAAATAAACTACCTACAATTATCTACAATTAAATCAACTAAACTAAATTACAAAAAAAACAAACACTAAATTACAAAAAATAAAAAAAGATTACAAGAATTTTAAACTAATTACACCTACTCTAAGCCCCCTAAAAAATAACAAAGCCCCCCAAAATAAAAAAAATGTCCTACCCTATTCTAAAATAAAAAGTTTACAGCTCTTTTACCTTACCAGCCCTTAAAAGGGCCTTTTGCGGGGCATGCCCCAAAGAAAACAGCTCTTTTGCCTGTAAAAAAAACATACAATACCCCCCCCAAACATTACAACCCACCACCCACATACCTCTAATCTAACCCAAACACCCCCTTAAGAAACCTAACACTAAGCCCCTGAAGATCTCCCTACCTTATCTTCACCACGCCGGGTATCACCGATCCGTCCAGAAGAGGCTCCGAAGTCTTCATCCTATCCGGCAAGAAGAGGTCCAGAAGAGGGGTCCGAAGTCTTCATCCTATCCGGCAAGAAGAGGACATCCGGACCGGCAAACATCTTCATCCAAGCGGCATCTTCTATCTTCATCCATCTGACGAGGAGCGGCTCCATCTTCAAGACCTCCAGCGCAGAACATCCTCTTCTCCCGACGGACTAACGACGAATGAAGGTTCCTTTAAGGGACGTCATCCAAGATGGTGTCCCTCGAATTCCGATTGGCTGATAGGATTCTATCAGCCAATCGGAATTAAGGTAGGAAAAATCTGATTGGCTGATTGAATCAGCCAATCAGATTCAAGTTCAATCCGATTGGCTGATTCAATCAGCCATTCAGATTTTTCCTACCTTAATTCCGATTGGCTGATAGAATCCTAATCGGAATTCGAGGGACACCATATTGAATGACGTCCCTTAAAGGAACCTTCATTCGTCGTTAGTCCATCGGGAGAAGAGGATGTTCCGCGCCGGAGGTCTTGAAGATGGAGCCGCTCCTCGTCAGATGGATGAAGATAGAAGATGCCGCTTGGATGAAGATGTTTGCCGGTCCGGATGTCCTCTTCTTGCCGGATAGGATGAAGACTTCGGACCCTCTTCTGGACCTCTTCTTGCCGGATAGGATGAAGACTTCGGAGCCTCTTCTGGACGGATCAGTGATACCCGGCGTGGTGAAGATAAGGTAGGGAGATCTTCAGGGGCTTAGTGTTGGGTTTTTTAAGGGGTGTTTGGGTTAGATTAGGGGTATGTGGGTGGTGGGTTGTAATGTTGGGGGGGGGGGTATTGTATGTTTTTTTACAGGCAAAAGAGCTGTTTTCTTTGGGGCATGCCCCGCAAAAGGCCCTTTTAAGGGCTGCTAAGGTAAAAGAGCTGTAAACTTTTTATTTTAGAAAAGGGTAGGGCATTTTTTTTATTTTGTGGGGATTTGTTATTTTTTTAGGGGGCTTAGAGAAGGTGTAATTAGTTTAAAATTCTTGTAATCTTTTTTTTTTTTTTTTTTTTTTCCCAAAAGGTTTTTTTATTGAGGATTAAGCATTACAACAAATGTCACAGCGCAGGTGACCAACAGGTTAGCATACACATAAACATTATGCCGTTGTAATGACACAGTAGACATAGCTATTAATGAAAACACTGAGCATATAGATCGAGCATGTCAAGTAGGAAATAAGATATCTACCATATAAACCTCATTTTCGATTAATGTGAACATAGAGATATATCAATTATGAAAACCTCGTTTACGAACAGTATGAACAAACTTAGAATACAAGGACCGAGAAGTACTTCAGTCCTTCACAGTAACTCAACTTTCTAGAAATTTCGTGAAGTCAGCTTAGGAGTACCTCTCCGTGTACTTCAACTAGTAATTGTAGTGCGCATCTCCTGGCGGGGGAAGCCTGGTATGGAAAGAGGAGGGGGAGGAGGAGTATGAGCTCTCATGTTATATGAGGGGGGGGGGGAGAGGGGGTAGGACAAGAGAAAAAGAGTGGGGGGCGATCATTTTATGTTAGGAAGTTTAAAAAAAAAGCGGGTGTTATTGGCTAATTAGCATATCTCACCTGGATGTGGAAGTTTAATTATGGTGGTAGGGGTGACTAGAACCTTTAATTCGACCAGGAATTTAGCTTTGAGCTCCCTGGTGGTTAAACCAGGACTCCCAAATCTGCCAGTATAGCTCTTCCTTGTCCATATTGGAATAGAAACTTTGTTCCATTTTGGCGTACACCTGCATTATAGATGTAACAGCTGTTACATCTGGGGGATGGGTTTGTTTCCAGGCCCTTGCTATCGCCAGTTTCGTGGCCGCTAGGACAAAGATGACCAATTTAGAGACGTGGGTTGGAACACTCCTCGGGAAAATGTGTAGAAGGGCGGTTGCAGGAGTGAGTGGAATAGAGAGCCCAAGATTAGCACAGAGGCATTTTACCTGTGTCCAGAGAGGTGCCAGTTTTGGGCAGTCCCACCAAATATACATATCTGAGCCTCTTTGCATGCACTCCCTCCAACACAAAGGGGACGTTGTAGGGAACATCTGTGACAGCCTCGTGGGAGTATAGTACCATTTTAGGAATAGTTTCATGTAGGCCTCCAATGTGTTTTCACAGTGTACCATCTTTTTAGTTAACGTCATGGCTGTAGATAGATCTTTATCTGAAATAGGTCTGGATAAATCTCCCTCCCAGGCCCTTAGCTGCCATGGTCTGTCTTTGTTAGTGGACGACTGTAAGAGATCATAGTGGAACGATATGAGTCTAGGAGTCCTAATAGGGAGTTGCCATAGCTTTTCCCAATTAGTCAGGGCCTGTTTAGGGCTTTGGGGAATCCCCAAGATGTCATAAAGGGTAGAGCCTCGAGTATTCAAAAGAGGCCCATGGGGGGGGGGGCTCTGGGATAATTGTACTTATATTATGGGGTGTGATTAAGGTGCCTGAGAGGTATAAAGGGAGACCCACTTTCAGGTCCCAATCACTCCACTGCTGTATGTGTGTGTCAGGGAGAGCCGCTAGTAAGGCTGGTATAGAATGAATGGGAGACGGGTGTGGGGCAATGTCGCGTAGATTTCTAAGGTAATACCAAACTTTCAGATTATCTCTGATAATGACATTTTGCAGTCCCAAGCTGTCAAAGCAATGACTAGGGATCCAGGGTAAGTCTGCCAACTTTAGGCCCAGGGGAAGGGCCAATGTTTCTATGCTTTTCCAGCCCTGTTGTTCCCCCTTGTCTGCCCACGCTGTGATATGAGAAAGCCTGGCTGCCTCATAATAACCACGTATGCTGGGCATTGCAACTCCTCCATATTCATATCTTTTTTGGAGTATCTTCGCCGCTACCCGGGGCCTGGACCTATCCCAGATATAGTGTTGCCCAAGAGATTGGAGCTTATCTATTAGAGCGGTAGGTACATTAAGAGGGATACAGTGAAAATAGTACAGAATTTTTGGCAAGATCGTCATTTTGAAGGAGGCAATGCGGCCCAGCCATGAAATTTCTTTAAGACTCCACGAGGAGGTAAGCTCAGTAACCTCTTTAATAAGGTTTGTATAGTTAACGGAAATAACTAATTTCGGGTCTGGACCAAGTTGTACCCCCAAATGTCGAATGGTGGTTCGGGACCATTGGAAGGAGTACGATGTTTGTAGTATATCCAATTCAAATGCTGGAATGCATACTGGTAAAGCCTCTGTTTTGGTGACATTTACCTTGTAGTAACTATGAGCTCCGAACTCAGTGATAATATCAAAGAGTACTGGCAGGGAGCCTATTGGGTTTGTTAAAAAGAGCGTAATATCGTCCGCGTACAGTGCGATCTTCGCAGTCGCGCCTCCAAGCTGAACCCCTCTTACTGTAGGTGATTGCCTAATAGCCTGAGCCAAAGGTTCAATAGCCATGGAAAAAATTAAAGGTGACAGGGGGCATCCTTGTCTGGTGCCGTTGGTGATACATATTTCCGGAGAGGCAAACCCCATACCCTTAACTACTGCTGAGGGGCAAGAATACAGGGCACGGATTGCTTTAATAACGTCCTCTGGTATGCCAAATTGAGCAAGCGTATGCCATAGGTATTCCCATCTGACCCTGTCAAGCTCTTTTTCTGCGTCTAGCGACAGGGCCAGCATGGGCGACCTCAGTCGGGAGGCTTCTGTAAGTATGTTTAGCATTTTTCGAGAATTGTCTGGGCCTTCTCTACCAAACGTGAAACCCACTTGGTCTGTATGTAACACCTTCGGGAGCAGGCCATTAAGGCGGTTAGCCCATAGCTTTGCATATAGCTTTACATCACCATTTATCAAGGAGATTGGTCTGTAACTTGTACATTGTGAGGGATCTTTGTTTGGTTTCGGACATGGGCAGAATTTACTGCTTGTAAAAATTCTTTATGGAATGAGCCTGCCTCTCGGGCTTCCAAAAAGACCTTGAGGAGGATCCCATGGAGTTCCGATTTAAACAATTTATAGAAGGCTGTTGGGTACCCATCTGGACCTGGAGCCTTGTTATTTTGGGAGTGTTTAATGGCTAAACTAAGCTCATTAGGGAAATGGAGCTTTAAGTGCTTCTCCATCCCCGTCTGGGAGGGATGGCAAGCCCAGCGTCTGTAAGAAATGTACTACTTCACACGAGGAGGACTCTTTAGTAGCCATCGAGGGCTTAAGATGGTACAGATCAGAGTAATAATCCGCAAACGTCTCTCAATTTCCTAGGGGAGTTAGACCGGAATGTTACCTCTCTGGACGAGATAAGATCCTAGCCGCCGCTGTCCTGCTCCTTAATTTATGGGCAAGGAGGGTTGAGGCCTTATTACCTTGGCAATACATCAGCTTCTTGAATCTAGCATAAGAGTCTTTAACTCTTTGCAGGTCTCTATCTGCCAATTGCAGTTCGCAGTTCCTTAATTTTATCGGCTAGGCTTGTAGTTGGGGAATTTTTATTCTCCTGCTCTACAGCACGAAGCTCAGCCATGAGAAGGCCTAGGGGTAGACCTGCTTGACGTCGTAACATTGCCTGCCTTCGAATGCATATCCCTCTTTTATGTATGCTTTCAGAGCGGCCCCCTATTGATTTGGGGAGGCACCATATCGGGGTTTCATTATTCTTAAAAACTCTACAATAGAGGCTTGGAGGGGGATTCTAAATGTTTTATCTTGGAGCATTTGTTTTGGGAATTTCCAGCTAGGTCTAGTCTCTGTGGCTAAATCAGTAGAGAGAGTGAACATCAAAATATCATGATCTGGCCCATGAGAGCAGACCCTAATGTGTGACGTCTAGGACTCTTTTAAGTGTCATGAGTCAGTGAAGAAACTGGTCGAGCCTCGAGTTACGAATCTATGGGGTTCTAGAAAAATATGTATAGTCTCTGTCATTGTGTGTAGTGCCCTCCGACGTCATACAGATTATGTTGGATAATGTCTTTAAGTTCGTCTAGAATATCCTGTTGTCGGGAATTGTTGGCGTATCACAAAGTATGCGTCTATTGTTTTCCCACTCTGAACCTTCTTATCTAGTAGGGGGTCCCATATTATATTAAAGTCCCCCCCTAGTATAGTGCGTCCCAGCTTTGTGTTTCTCAATTTTAGACAGTGCATCTTTCAGGAACTTAGATTGCATTTTGATTTGGGGCGTAGATGTATAACCAGAAGTGAATAATATACCGTTTAGTTTACAATTGAGCAGTAGAAACCGCCCCTGGCTATCTCTCTCTGCGTGAATATGGTCAAAATGTATAGATTTGTGTTATGGCAATCGCTACTCCTCATAGATTTCTCAGTAATGAGAAGCCTAGGACCACTACAGGACTATTCTGGGGTCTTTATATGGAGTCTGGGTTGACGCCCAACCAGTGTGTCTCTTGTATAAAACATGACTCTGTACTTTCAGGGACTTCATGGTATTGGTAAGCATACTTCTCTCGTCTTGCGAGTTAAGTCCCTTTGACATATAATGTTGCAAAGGATATGTTATTAGGGGTTGACGCCCCTCTTGAGTTTTTTCTTGGGGGGGAGTGATGGGTAGGGAGAGGGAAGGTAGAGGAAGGGTTTAGGTAGTAGGACTCACCCCGTCTGGATCTGCGCACCTGAGTGTGGCCCTCTTCGGGCACAAAACTTGTTTATCGTATCCTTAATCAAGAAGAGCCACTATGGATTATTTCCCTTAGGGAGCTTAATTTCACCTAGAGAGTGATAAGAACGAGATATATTGAAAAAATGAATAAGAAAAACAACTAGTCAATTCAAATAGTATAATAAATGTCTTAGAAGTTTGGAACCAAGTGTATCGATGTTGATTATTTGAGGTTCTTGAATATTTTATCAGGTATGGTGAACCCTCTGGATCACCAAAGGAGAAGTGTGTCTGAATACTAAACTGACTTCTCCAGTCCCCGTAAAAGGGGATAACACAAATAGAATTTGCGTATTAGGTAGTACAAGTATTTAACTTGTATGTAGAGATTGACTGTCATTGGGGGAGTGTGAATAAAAGGAATATACCAAAGTTTGTTCGTTAAACTAATAAAACATCACATTACTGCAAGCATAGTAACATGTAAAGTTAGTGATATAAATATATTGTAGACACTATTATCTCGCTATACAGTTTAGGTCAGTAGCATATAGGTGCCTGAGAGAGACTAAATAATGTGGAACTGAAAAGAAACGACATGGGGAGAGCCCGTGAGTCCAACAGAACCAAATGGCTACTAAGAGAGTAGAGCAGGTACTGCTGGACAAGCGCCGTTCTCCTATGGGAAGTCACAGGCCCCCACGTCCCTTGCATATTAGACAGCTGATACCTGGAAAATACATTTAACAATATATACATGTTTACCAGCTATAGACCAGAACTATTTATTTATCATTTGGTGAACCATATACAGTGTCTTTCTTTTAATATAATTAAACACATGAGAAATACATCTAACAATATGTACGTGTTGTACCAGCTTCAGACCAGAGCATAGCAACATGAAAGTTAGTGATATAAAATATGTTGTAGACACTATTATCTCGCTATATAGTTTAGGTCAGTAGCATATAGGTGCCTGAGAGAGATTAAACCACCTGTGGAATGAAAAGAAACGAGATGGGGAGACCCCTGAGTCCAACAGAACCAAATGGCTACTAGGAGAGTAGAGCAGGTATTGCTGGACAAGCGTCCATTCTCCTATGGGAGGTCACAGGTCCCCACATGTCTCTCGTGTTTTAGACAGCTAATACCTGGAAATTACATTTAACAATATATACATGTTTACCAGCTGAAGACCAGGACTATTTATTTACCATTTGGTGAACCATATACCAGTTTTTTTTAAGCTATAACTAACCATGATAAATACAGCTAACAATATATACATGTGTACAGGCTTCAGACCAGAGCTCTTTATTTTATCATTTGGTGGGCTTTTGTAGTCTAGGGGTAAAATCTGGGGCGCCAGCCCGGATTTCAGTGGCGATAGGAATATCCTTTACATTAGATCTTGGTAAAGGTTGGATCATGTCCTTAATAGCTGGCCCGATCTCTTGGGGGCAAAGAATCAGTGTCCTTTTGGGGTTTGGTGGATGCTAAGCCCAATCTTGTAAACAGGTCAAAGCCTTCTTTAGGATGGATGAAATTGTGTGAGTCTCACCATCTTTAGAAACTATAAGCCTTGTCGGGTATCCGCCATCTGTACCTGATATTTTCCGTTCTCAGAATTTGGGTGGATGGTCCCTGAAGGATACGTCTCTTTGTAAAGTGTAGCTGGAAATGTCCGGGAACACAGCTATTTGTTGGAAACTTATCAGGAAGTTGGGGTTTGTTAACCAGCTCTCTCATTAATCTTCTCTTTGTGGGTAAAGAAATGGACCCCTAGCTAGAACATCTCTAGGTTTTTCTTGAGAGACAGTTCTAGGTCGACGGCTACTCTGTGGACTCTGTCAAGTAGGAGACCGGCGTCTCCGAAGAGGGACAGTAAGATATTACAGAGCTCCAGAACATATGACTCCAGTTCTTGGGGGCAACCTCTTCAGGTATCCGCGGAATCTCAGATTATTCCGTCGGGAGCGGTCTTCATGTCAGCTAGTTTCAATTCCAGGTCACGATATTTGGATTGCTAAGTTTTGGGAATAGGCTTGTAAGTGGGCATTGGTCCACAACTAGGTCTTCTTGTT
This sequence comes from Bombina bombina, assembly GCF_027579735.1. NCBI lineage: Eukaryota > Metazoa > Chordata > Amphibia > Anura > Bombinatoridae > Bombina > Bombina bombina. Next base: position 65,239,547 of record NC_069501.1, read on the forward strand.
TACGCTCCAAAGTTCAGTGCGTTCTCCCAATGCACCAATTTCTCTACGGAGCTCAGCTGTGAACCCTTAATTTCTTTGTCAGTGTCTCTTGATAGGAGGTTCATTCGTTCTGGTTAGTACATCCACAATGTTTGCAGATAAAGTATCTGACATAGGAGATTGGGAATCTATACTGCCTTCAGATTCACTGCCTTCCAATGCAGGAGTGGAGTCCCCTGTACATTTGAGTTTTCCCAGCATGATGGTTTTTTAAAATGATCTGCGACTGTTTTTCCAGATGGGTGAGACGGTTTAGTTTTCCTTTTGGAAGTTTGGGACATGGTTTAAAGCTTGTTTCTTTCATGCCAAAGCCAGGTGTTGTGACACTAGTTTTGCAGTGTAGACTATATTGAATAGGACAATGGTGAGGAGGAATGATACTAAAGTCCCCCTGACCGTCAATCTTAGTTTAGGTAGCCATATTTAGCAGTGTTCCGCAAGCCACAATGAAGTTCTGCTGCTTAACCCTCGGTATTATCAAATCTAGGTCAGTCCTCCTCAAGGGTGGGTAAAATGAAAATCTCCATAAACACCTTCTCCAGGGAGATTGCCCTCACCTGGCCAGGACGGAAAAGGAAATGAGGATATGACCTGCTGCTCTCTTCGTACAGCAGGAAATGGATGGAGAGAGTGTCAGAGAGTATCATGAGGAGTTAGGCTCTAATCTACAGTACCTGCTGAGTAACAGCGCACTCCAGGGGATTGCGCCTCTATGATATTTTAGAAATTGGTGTAGATCAATTACACTCTTAAGCAATAATAAACATACCTTTATACCCGATACCTTGCTCTGAATCAAGTATACAAGTCCTGATAAGTGTGGCCTTTTAACTGCCCAACCTGTAAATTGCAGATAGTGAGAATGCTATAGTAGGTAGGACCTGTAGTAAAAACAATTGTTAGACAGAGATAGTAAGTAAATAACACTCCACTCTGGCCTAAGAGCCCAGATATACACGGCCGAGCAGCAGGCAGCAACACCACACAGTAATAAGGCAGGTTGTTATGACAATATATTTTCACAGTTCAACTGAAGTTGCTCAGCATGTATGGATCAACCAAAAGAGGGCAGCCCAGGCAGAAGCAACAGATGATGCCCCTGGGAGTTACCAGTGGGGGAGCATACAGATATAGAGAGTCCCTCTCCTAGATAGTAAACTGGGGAGCCTCTTATCACCCGCACTTTTATGTGCTGCTCTCAGAACCACTAACAATTTTAAGGCGGGAAAGGTGAAAATGTCCCAGAGAAATTCACTCTAAATACTTAAATGGCTAATAAGGAGGGACTCTGAAAGTTCACTTGTTTGGTGGGTGTCTCACAAACTTTATGGGCTCATTCCCATATCCTGCAGTTCTTGTAAAGGCTTCAATTACGGTGCCCTAAATCACATCACAAACAATGGCGTCTTTATAGGAGGGGACAATAGTTGGTGCAGGGGGTAGCAATAGTTGGTTGTAGGGGTATTTATTAGTTTGTTTAGCAGAATAAATTGGGGTGTAGCTGCACTTGATGATCCGTGCAGTATAGAGAGGAGGGGGAAGAACACAAATCCCCCCTCAAAGCAGGCAGTCCCAGCAAGCAAAGGTGAAAGTCTTTGGAGTAAATAAGAACTTTTTTATATTGAATCCCCTAAACTTTCACAGCACAGCTCTGAGCGTAGTAAACCAAAAACAAAGATAAGGTTTTGTGTTATTTAGGTGCTGCAGTTTCCGTGTTTCATCTGCTATGCGGTTAGTTTGTTGAGCCCCCAGTAATAAAGGTCCTGTGGGCTGTCTTCAGTGGGGATGTAAAGTGTGTAATGGGCTTTTGTTAATGTCCCTTAGGTTTTTGGGCTTTCAGAGTGGCACTATTGTATAGGAGTGCGATACTGGGAGCTGCGTGAGACAGTCTGATGCAACACTAGGTAAGGTAAGATGGCGGTCTTTTTAGCGTCTCAGGCTCTCTGCCTTGTCAGTGTGTATTACGGTCAGTTGCTCTTACCAGCTCGGCGCCCCACAGTCTTTCAACCGGGTTACTGCTCCTGGGTGCAGCGGTCAGTCTGAGATGTCTCCGTGCAACCTTTTATTGTCTTTGCAGGGACTAGAGTGGTGTCGCATGTATGGGCCGGCCTGTATTTCTTCTCAATCTCGGCACCAGCCCTAGGGATTCACTGTGCTTGTTGTTTCTTCAGCCCCGGAGCGGAGCCCCGACCCCTCCGGTGCTGAATTCTAGCTGAAGCTGGCGTCGGTTGCGGTATAGGGCAGCGTGTAGTATCTGTGTGCAAACACGCACTGGGAATAGGCCTCACAGGTTCCTTAATGCAGCTCCGGCCCAGAGTGCAGGCTATATAAGCACTAAGCCTCACCGGTGGTCCCGTAAGTCAGGCTTACCCGTGCTTCCACTTGCGATGATAAATCTCAGGCCTGTCCTCGTTAGTGCTAGTAGGCCCAGGCAGTCGCTCCTATAGCTGTATAGAAATGGGTCTCCCCACCGGAGCTTTTCCAGGAGCCCCCCACAGTGCCCAGGCAAAACTCTCAGCCGACACCGGGCCCTCCGTGGACTGTTACCAGAAAGGGCAGCTGCAGGATCTTATCGGGCACAGGTTTTCTCCCCCTCGCATGCGCAGCTTCTTCCTAATATCCGCGGGGCAAGATGGCCGCGGTTCGCGCCAAAGAGGATCTCAGGTGGGTGTCCCGGACTCCAAGTGTCCTCTTTCCCCTCAGCAGGTTTCGCCAACTGCCTCCCCCACCTCCATTCTCCCTCCAGGGGGACTCAGCCTAACGAGGCTTGGTGGCTAATGTTCCGGTTTGTGTCGGAGTGGCCGGTAAGGGCGCTTAGAAAAGATTGGAGTCCCAATATGCGGTCAGTGTCACCCCGGCCAGGCTGTAATCTGTGGCTCAGTCCTTCAGTCCGGAGCGGATCCCCGACCCTCCGGGAGCCTGATGGGGTGCAGCTTTTCTATCTCCTGTATGCAAGCGGCTTGTTGACGGTAGGAGTGTGGCTCAAAGCCTTCCTTCTGATATCGCAGAGATTTCTCTTTTAAAGGGAGGCAGTAGGTGCCTAAAGTGGTAGGAAGCACTATATATCACCTTTTAATTATAGATTAGGCGACTAAACACTTGTTTTATTTTAGTTTTAGCTGAGTAAAGCTGGAACACTGATAGTGTGCGTTGCCGGTCGGCTCTGCGGTTAGCTCCGCCCCCCCCTTTTTTTATTTTTTGTAATTAGTGTTTATTTTTTTTTGCAATTTAGTGTTTGTTTTTTTTTTGTAATTTAGTTTAGTTAATTTAATTTGTAGGTAGTTTATTTAATTAATTTATTTGATAGTGTAGTGTTAGGTTTAATTGTAGATAATTGTAGGTATTTTATTTAATTTAATTTATTGAAGTGTAGTTGTTAGTTTAATTGTAACTTAGGTTAGGATTTATTTTACAGGTAATTTTGTAATTATTTTAACTAGGTAGCTATTAAATAGTTATTAACTATTTATAGCTATTGTACCTGGTTTAAATAAATACAAAGTTGCCTGTAAAATAAAATTAATCCTAAAATAGCTACAATATAATTATTATTTATATTGTAGCTATATTAGGGTTTATTTTACAGGTAAGTATTTAGCTTTAAATAGGATTAATTTATTTAATAAGATTTATTTTATTTCGTTTAGATTTAAATTTTATTTAACTTAGGGCGGTGTTAGTTGTTAGGGTTAGACTTAGCTTTAGGGGTTAATACATTTATTAGAGTAGCGGCGAGGTCGGTTGGCAGATTAGGGGTTAATACTTGAAGTTAGGTGTCGGCGATGTTAGGGAACGCAGATTAGGGGTTAATACTATTTATTATAGGGTTTTTAGAGAGCGGGAGCGCAGCGGTTTAGGGGTTAATACATTTATTATAGTGGCGGCGAGGTCCGGTCGGCAGATTAGGGGTTAATAAGTGTAAGTAAGGTAGCGGCGACGTTGGGGGGGGCAGATTAGGGGTTAATAAATATAATATGGGGTCGGCGGTGTTAGGGGCAGCAGATTAGGGGTACATAGGTATAATGTAGGTGGCGGCGGTGTCCGGAGCGGCAGATTAGGGGTTAAAAGTGTAGTGCAGGGGTCAGCGATAGCGGGGCGGCAGATTAGGGGTTAATAAGTGTAAGGTTAGGGGTGTTTAGACTCTGGGTTCATGTTAGGGTGTTAGGTGCAGACTTAGGAAGTGTTTCCCCATAGGAAACAATGGGGCTGCGTTAGGAGCTGAACGCTGCTTTTTTGCAGGTGTTAGGTTTTTTTTTCAGCCCAAACTGCCCCATTGTTTCCTATGGGGGAATCGTGCACGAGCACGTTTTTTAAGCTGGCCGCGTCCGTAAGCAACGCTGGTATTTAGAGTTGCAGTGGCGTAAATATGCCTGAACGCTCCCTTTTTGGAGCCTAACGCAGCCCTTCAGAGAACTCTAAATACCAGCGTTGTTTAAAAGGTGCGGGGGGAAAAAAAACACGCGTAGCTAACGCACCCCTTCTAACGCAAAACTCTAAATCTAGGCGTAACTAAATAACTAAATGTTTTTTATTTTTTATTACAAATGTAGCAGTGATCTCTCTACCTCTCTCTGCAGTGCAGACAGCCAGTGATTCCAATCCAGTGGCTGTCACATTGTTTCAGTGACTGGTTGTCTCTGCAGTCCAATGTGACAATTGGATCCTGGGGGACTACCTGAGTTGCCCGGCAAGTCTGATCTTCTGGGGTAAGCATTACAGGGGAGAGCGGGGGGATGAAGAAGTTAGAACGTTCCAATCCATGCCGTCCTAAAAACACTTGGAAAGTTGTTTAACCAATATCTTTAACCCTTTAAGAACACAGCTTTCAGTTTGCTCAATTGTTTTATGACGGAAAAATTCCGTCATATGTCCTTAAGAGGTTAAAGCCAACATCTACTATAACATTTGCTTAATTCTATAAGGAATTAACTGAACACATTTGGTCAGCCAATAACAAGAGGCAGATAAGTGCAGCCACCCATCAATATCTAGCTCTCTGCTGTGCTGCTTTAGAGCCTACCTAGGTATTCTTTTCAACAAAGGATAACCAGAGAAAGAAGCAAATTAGATAAAAGAAATAAATTGGAAAGTTGTTTAAAATTGTATATTGCTATATATGAATAGTAAAAGAAAAGAATGGGGTTTATTGCCCTTTAAAATTGGCCACGTTACTAAATTAGACAGATTACTTTACATGCACATAACGCTCATTGATGAGAAGATGCATTTTATTTTATAAACAAATATAGCTGCTGATGTGTAACTCCTGCTGCTGATGTGTAACTCCTGCTGCTGATGTGTAACTCCTGCTGCTGATGTGTAACTCCTGCTGCTGATTTGTAACTCCTGCTGCTGATGTGTAACTCCTGCTGCTGATTTGTAAGTTCAAATTAAAAAGCTCCATACTACTATTTTTTTTAATGGATAATGTAAGCAATATTTTGACTGGCTATATATTATTATTTTTTTTAACAAAAATAACTTTTATTTCACTTATTTATAAACCACCTTTTGGGGGGTACTTTTTTAACATCTAATAGTTATTACTTTGATATAAAAGGTAACATCTGTTCATTGAATATTTAAATTTTGTAATTTTTATAAGAATAATAAACTTTGGTGTTTTTTAATTAAAATCAGTTGAGCAAGTAGGCCACCTTGCGGCGCGATCCGATTATACGCCGCAGGGTTTCGGCGCAATCGTGGAACACTGCGCCGCCCGTAATTTCACCTCGCACATCGACCTATCACATATACGGCGCCAACAGTTGCTAAAGTGCTGTAGTCGGACAAACTAGCGATGTCCAGAAATAAGCGTAACTACAAATTTCTGGAGTCGCCAGTGACTTACGGCACTTTAGAAACTGTCACCACGCCTAAAAAAAACTAAACTAAAGTATAAAATCGCCTGTAAATGCTCTAACACGCCTCCCAAACATCATCCCGACACGTATACCCCCTCTATCCGCAATCCCCCCCCTCTCACTCCTAATAATAAATATATTAACCCCTAAACCGCCGCTCCCGGACCCCTTGCCGCCAGCTACATTAAAGGTATTACCCTAATCTGATCCCCCTACACTGCCGCCACCTATTACTTATATGTAATTACCCGCTAATGTGAGCCCCCCTACCTCTCGCCGACCACCTACACATTAACTATATTAACCCCTAATCTGAGCCCCCTACCCCGCCGCCCCCTTACCCCGCCGCCACCCTACATTAACTATATTAACCCCTAATCTGAGCCCCCTACACCGCCGCCACCTAATTTAACTATATTAACCCCTAATCTGAGCTCCTACACCGCCGCCACATCTTGTAGCTATTTTAGGGTTTATATTTATTTTACAGGTAACTTTGTATTTATTTTAACTAGGTACAATAGCTATTAAATAGTTAATAAACTATTTAATAGCTACCTAGTTAAAATAATTACCAAATTACCTGTAAAATAAATCCTAACCCAAGTTACCATTACACCTAACACTACTGTATCAATAAGTTAATTAAATAAACTACAATTATCTAAACTAAAATACAATTAAATACACTAAACTATATTACAAAAAAACAAACACTAAATTACACAAAAAATAAAAAGATTACAAGAATTTTATGCTAATTACACCTAATCTAAGCCCCTAATAAAATAAAAAAAGCACCCCCCAAAATAATAATTTCCCTACCCCCTAAACTAATTACAAAGTAATCAGCTCTATTACCAGCCCTTAAAGGGCCTTTGCGGGGCATTGCCCCAAAGTAATCAGCTCTTTTACCGTAAAAAAAGAACAACCACCCCCATTACAACCCACCACCCTCACACCCCTACTCTAAAGCCCACCCGATCCGCCCCTTAAAAAACATAAGTCTAACCCCCAAGTGGTCCTTACCTGTCCTGAAGACCAGGCAGAGAAGGTCCTGTTCCAGGCGGAGAAGTCTTCTTCCAAGCGGCGACATCTTCTTCTTCAGGAATCAGCCGGCGCGGAGCCGGAGGAGTAGAAGACCGATGACCGCGGAGACTGAAGACCGTCCACTCTGGAACTGAAGACCGGCGATGCTGGAACTGAAGATCGGCGACGCTGGAACTGAAGACCGGAGCCATGGAGCGTGAGGATCCTCTTCATACGATCTCCCCGCCCGTACACTGAATAGGAATTTCAAGGTACGCGATTAAAAATAGACGTAGGACACTTGGGGGTTAGACTTAGTTTTTTTAAAGGGGGGATCGGGTGGTTTTAGAGTACGGGGTGTGTGGGTGGTGGGTTGTAATCGGGGGGGGTTCTTCTTTTTTTACAGGTAAAAGAGCGATACTTTGGGGCAATAGCCCTCGCCAAACGGCCCTTTTAAGGGCTGGTAATAGAGCTGATTACTTTTTTAATTTAGTTTAGGGGTAGGAAATTTTATTATTTTGGGGGATTTTTTATTTTATTAGGGGGGTTAGATTAGGGTGTAATTAGCTTAAAATTCTTGTAATCTTTTTTATTTTTTTGTAATTTAGTGTTTTGTTTTTTTTTGTAATATAGTTTAGTGTATTTAATTGTATTTCTCTTGTTAAGTGTATCCAGTCCACGGATCATCATTACTTATGGTTATTAACTCCCTCCCCAACAGGAAGTGCGAAGAGGATTCACCCAGCAGAGCTGCTATATAGCTCCTCCCTAACTGCCATTACCAGTCATTCTCTTGCACCCAACGAATAGATAGGATGTGTGAGAGGACTGTGGTGATTATACTTAGTTTCATACCTTCAATCAAAAGTTTGTTATTTTACTACTAGCAACCGGAGTGTGTATTCCCTTCTCTGGTAGAATTTGAAGAAGAATTCTAACCTGAGTTTTTCTATGATCTTCTAGCCGGCAGTAGTTACGATCATATTGCTGTTTCCTCGGCCATCTGAGGAGAGGTAAACTTCAGAGCAGGGGACAGCGGGCAGATTAATCTGCAAAGAGGTATGTAGCAGCTTATTATTTTCTGACAATGGAATTGATGAGAAAATTCCTGCCATACCGATATAATGTAAACTCAGCCTTAAATGCAGAGTAGCAGCAACTGGTATCAGGCTGTCATGTATGTTATATTTTTACACTTCAGTATTCTGGGGAATGGCACTTCACTGGAATTATACTGTATGCATAAAACTTTAGCCTAATTTGCAGGGACTAGCAACAGCTTTTTAATAACACTCAATTTATTAATGTTAAACGTTTTTTGCTGGCATGTAAAATCGTTTAATTTTCTGAGGTACTGGGGTGAAAAAAATGTTTTGGCACTATTTTTTTCCACTTGGCAGTCGTTTTATTTAATTTATGACAGTTTACTGATCTCTCTCACTGTTATGTGTGAGGGGGAGGGGCTCTTTTTTGGCGCTTTTGCTACGCATCAAAAAATTCAGTCAGAAGTTTGTCTTCCCTGCATGATCCGGTTCATCTCTACAGAACTCAGGGGTCTTCAAAACTTGTTTTGAGGGAGGTAATCACTCACAGCAGAGCTGTGAGATTGTAGTTGACTGTGATAAAAAAACGTTTTTTTCTGTATTTTTTTTTTTTTCTGCTATCAGGGTTAGTTATCCTTTGCTAATGGGAGCAATCCTTTGCTAAAATTGTGTTTTTTACAAAGATTTGATGCTATAACCTTTTCAGTTTATTAATTTTCAACTGTCATAACTTTTCTCTGTGCTTATTATAGCACAGTACGTTTTCATATTATAGTAATTACTTTGAAAAGTATTTCCAAGTTGCTAGTTTATTTGCTAGTGTGTTAAACATGTCTGATTCAGAGGAAGATATCTGTGCTATATGTGCTAAAGCCAAAGTGGAGCCCAATAGAAATTTATGTACTAACTGTATTGGATGCTACTTTAAATAAAAGTCAATCTGTACAAATTGAACATATTTCACCAAACAACGAGGGGGAGAGTTATGCCGACTAACTCGCCTCACGTGTCAGTACCTGCATCTCCCGCTTGGGAGGTGCGTGATATTGTAGCGCCGAGTACATCTGGGCGGCCATTACAAATCACATTACAGGATATGGCTACTGTTATGACTGAAGTTTTGGCTAAATTACCAGAACTAAGAGGTAAGCGTGATCACTCTGGGGTGAGAACAGAGTGCGCTGATAATATTAGGGCCATGTCAGACACTGCGTCACAATTTGCAGAACATGAGGACGGAGAGCTTCATTCTGCGGGTTGACGGTTCTGATCCAAACAAACTGGATTCAGATATTTCAATTTTAAATTTAAGCTGGAAAACCTCCGTTGTATACTAGGGGAGGTGTTAGCGGCTCTGAATGATTGTAACACAGTTGCAATACCAGAGAAAATGTGTAGGTTGGATAAATATTTTGCGGGTACGGCGAGTACTGACGTTTTTCCTATACCTAAGAGACTTACTGAAATTGTTACTAAGGAGTGGGATAGACCCCGGTGTGCCGTTCTCACCCCCTCCGATATTTAGAAAGATGTTTACAATAGACGCCACCACACGGGACTTATGGCAAACGGTCCCTAAGGTGGAGGGAGCAGTTTCTACTTTAGCTAAGCGTACCACTATCCCGGTGGAGGATAGCTGTGCCTTTTCAGATCCAATGGATAAAAAGTTAGAGGGTTACCTTAAGAAAATGTTTGTTCAACAAGGTTTTATATTGCAACCTCTTGCATGCATTGCGCCTGTCACGGCTGCAGCAGCATTTTGGTTTGAGTCTCTGGAAGAGACACTTGAATCAGCTCCATTAGATGAGATTACACACAAGCTTAAAGCCCTTAAGTTAGCTAACTCATTTATTTCAGATGCCGTAGTACATTTAACTAAACTTACGGCTAAGAATTCCGGATTCGCCATTCAGGCACGCAGAGCACTGTGGCTAAAATCCTGGTCAGCTGACGTTACTTCTAAATCTAAATTGCTTAATATACCTTTCAAAGGGCAGACCTTATTCGGGCCCGGGGTTGAAAGAAATTATCGCTGACATTACAGGAGGTAAAGGCCATGCCCTGCCTCAAGACAGAGCCAAACCTAAGGCTAGACAGTCTAATTTTCGTTCCTTTCGTAATTTCAAAGCAGGAGCAGCATCAACTTCCTCTGCACCAAAACACGAAGGAGCTGTTGCTCGCTACAGACAAGGCTGGAGACCTAACCAGTCCTGGAACAAGGGCAAGCAGGCCAGGAAACCTGCTGCTGCCCCTAAGACAGCATGAATCGAGGGCCCCTGATCCGGGAACGGATCTAGTGGGGGGCAGACTTTCTCTCTTCGCCCAGGCTTGGGCAAGAGATGTCCAGGATCCCTGGGCGTTAGAGATCATATCTCAGGGATACCTTCTAGACTTCAAATTCTCTCCCCCAAGAGGGAGATTTCATCTGTCAAGGTTGTCAACAAACCAAATAAAGAAAGAGGCATTTCTACGCTGCGTACAAGATCTTTTATTAATGGGAGTGATCCATCCGGTTCCGCGGTCAGAACAAGGACAAGGGTTTTACTCAAATCTGTTTGTGGTTCCCAAAAAAGAGGGAACTTTCAGGCCAATCTTGGATTTAAAGATCCTAAACAAATTCCTAAGAGTTCCATCGTTCAAAATGGAAACTATTCGGACAATTTTACCCATGATCCAAAAGGGTCAGTACATGACCACAGTGGATTTAAAGGATGCTTACCTTCACATACCGATTCACAAAGATCATTACCGGTATCTAAGGTTTGCCTTTCTAGACAGGCATTACCAGTTTGTAGCTCTTCCATTCGGATTGGCTACGGCTCCGAGAATCTTCACAAAGGTTCTGGGTGCTCTTCTGGCGGTACTAAGACCGCGAGGAATTGCGGTAGCTCCATACCTAGACGACATTCTGATACAAGCTTCAATCTTTCAAACTGCCAAGTCTCATACAGAGTTAGTACTGGCATTTCTAAGGTCGCATGGATGGAAGGTGAACGAAAAGAAGAGTTCTCTCTTTCCACTCACAAGAGTTCCCTTCTTGGGGACTCTTATAGATTCTGTAGAAATGAAGATTTACCTGACAGAAGACAGGTTAACAAAGCTTCAAAATGCATGCCGTGTCCTTCATTCCATTCAACACCCGTTAGTAGCTCAATGCATGGAGGTGATCGGCTTAATGGTAGCAGCAATGGACATAGTACCCTTTGCACGCCTACATCTCAGACCGCTGCAATTGTGCATGCTAAGTCAGTGGAATGGGGATTACTCCGACTTGTCCCCTACTCTGAATCTGGATCAAGAGACCAGAAATTCTCTTCTATGGTGGCTTTCTCGGCCACATCTGTCCAGGGGGATGCCATTCAGCAGGCCGGACTGGACAATTGTAACAACAGACGCCAGCCTACTAGGTTGGGGCGCTGTCTGGAATTCTCTGAAGGCTCAGGGACAATGGAATCAGGAGGAGAGTCTCCTACCAATAAACATTCTGGAATTGAGAGCAGTTCTCAATGCCCTTCTGGCTTGGCCCCAGTTAACAACTCGGGGGTTCATCAGGTTTCAGTCGGACAACATCACGACTGTAGCTTACATCAACCATCAGGGAGGGACAAGAAGCTCCCTAGCAATGATGGAAGTATCAAAGATAATTCGCTGGGCAGAGTCTCACTCTTGCCACCTGTCAGCAATCCACATCCCGGGAGTGGAGAACTGGGAGGCGGATTTCTTAAGTCGTCAGACTTTTCATCCGGGGGAGTGGGAACTTCATCCAGAGGTCTTTGCCCAAATACTTCGACGTTGGGGCAAACCAGAGATAGATCTCATGGCGTCTCGACAGAACGCCAAGCTTCCTCGTTACGGGTCCAGATCCAGGGATCTGGGAGCGGTTCTGATAGATGCTTTGACAGCACCTTGGACCTTCGGGATGGCTTATGTGTTTCCACCTTTCCCGATGCTTCCTCGATTGATTGCCAGAATCAAACAGGAGAGAGCATCAGTGATTCTAATAACGCCTGCATGGCCACGCAGGACTTGGTATGCAGATCTAGTGGACATGTCATCCTGTCCACCTTGGTCGCTACCTCTGAAACAGGACCTTCTGATCCAGGGTCCCTTCAAACATCAAAATCTAATTTCTCTGAAGCTGACTGCTTGGAAATTGAACGCTTGATTTTATCAAAACGTGGTTTTTCTGAGTCAGTTATTGATACCTTAATACAGGCTAGGAAGCCTGTTACCAGAAAGATTTACCATAAGATATGGCGCAAATACTTATATTGGTGCGAATCCAAGAGTTACTCATGGAGTAAGGTTAGGATTCCGAGGATATTGTCTTTTCTACAAGAAGGTTTAGAAAAGGGTTTATCCGCTAGTTCCTTAAAGGGACAGATTTCAGCTCTGTCCATTCTTTTACACAAACGTCTGTCAGAAGTTCCGGACGTTCAAGCTTTTTGTCAGGCTTTAGCTAGGATCAAGCCTGTGTTTAAAACTGTTGCTCCACCATGGAGTTTGAACTTAGTTCTTAATGTTTTACAGGGGGTTCCGTTTGAACCCCTTCATTCCATTGATATCAAGTTGTTATCTTGGAAAGTTCTGTTTTTAATGGCGATTTCCTCGGCTCGAAGAGTCTCTGAGTTATCTGCCTTACATTGTGATTCTCCTTACCTGATTTTTCATTCAGACAAGGTAGTTCTGCGTACTAAACCTGGGTTCCTACCTAAGGTGGTCACTAACAGGAATATCAATCAAGAGATTGTGGTTCCATCTTTGTGTTCTAATCCTTCTTCGAAAAAGGAACGTCTGCTACACAATCTAGATGTAGTCCGTGCCCTGAAATTTTATCTACAGGCAACTAAGGATTTTCTACAAACGTCTTCCCTGTTTGTCGTTTATTCTGGTCAGAGGAGAGGTCAAAAAGCTTCGGCTACCTCTCTCCTTTTGGCTTCGTAGCATAATACGGTTAGCCTATGAGACTGCTGGACAGCAGCCTCCTGAAAAGAATTACAGCACATTCTACTAGAGCTGTGGCTTCCACTTGGGCCTTTAAGAATGAGGCTTCTGTTGAACAGATTTGCAAGGCTGCAACTTGGTCTTCTCTTCATACTTTTTCCAAATTTTACAAATTTGACACTTTTGCTTCTTCGGAGGCTGTTTTTTGGGAGAAAGGTTCTTCAGGCAGTGGTTCCTTCCGTATAAAGAGCCTGCCTGTCCCTCCCGTCATCCGTGTACTTTAGCTTTGGTATTGGTATCCCATAAGTAATGGATGATCCGTGGACTGGATACACTTAACAAGAGAAAACATAATTTATGCTTACCTGATAAATTTATTTCTCTTGTAGTGTATCCAGTCCACGGCCCGCCCTGTCACTTTAAGGCAGGTAATTTTTCCATTAAACTACAGTCACCACTGCACCCTATGGTTTTCCTTTCTCTGCATGTTTTCGGTCGAATGACTGGTAATGGCAGTTAGGGGAGGAGCTATATAGCAGCTCTGCTGGGTGAATCCTCTTGCACTTCCTGTTGGGAGGAGTTAATATCCCATAAGTAATGGATGATCCGTGGACTGGATACACTACAAGAGAAATAAATTTATCAGGTAAGCATAAATTATGTTTTTAGTTTAGATAATTGTAGTTTATTTAATTAATTTATTGATAGGGTAGTGTTAGGTGTAATGGTAACTTAGGTTAGGATTTATTTTACAGGTAATTTTGTAATTATTTTAACTAGGTAGCTATTAAATAGTTATTAACTATATAATAGCTATTGTACCTAGTTAAAATAAATACAAAGTTACCTGTAAAATAAATATAAACCCTAAAATAGCTACAATGTAATTATTAATTATATTGTAGCTATCTTAGGGTTTATTTTATAGGTAAGTATTTAGTTTTAAATAGGAATAATTTAGTTAATAATATTAATATTATTTAGATTTATTTCAATAATAATTAAGTTAGGGGGTGTTAGGGTTAGACTTAGGTTTAGTGGTTAATATATTTAATATAGGTGGCGGCAGTGTAGGGGGATTAGATTAGGGGTTAAAAAATTTAATATAGGTGGTGGCGGTGTAGGGGGATCATATTAGGGGGTAATATATTTAAAATAGGTGGCGGCAGTGTAGGGGGATCATATTAGGGGGTAATATATTTAAAATAGGTGGTGGCAGTGGTAGGGGGATCATTGGGGGTAATATATTTAAAATAGGTGGCGGCGGGGTAGGGGGCTCAGATTAGGGGTTAATATAGTTAAAATAGGTGGCGGTAGGGTAGGGGGCTCAGATTAGGGGTTAATATAGTTAATGTAGTTGGCGGCGGGGTAGGGGGCTCACATTAGGGGGTAATACATATAATATAGGTGGCGGCGGTGTAGGGGGCTCAGATTAGGGGGTAATCAATTTAATATAGGTGGCTGCGGTGTAGGGGGATCAGATTAGGGGGTAATACATATAATGTAGGTGGCGGCGGGGTCCGGGAGTGGCGGTTTAGGGGTTAAACACTTTATTAGGGATTGCGGCGGGGGATTGTGGTTGACAGGTAGATAGACATTGCGCATGCGTTAGGTTTTATTTTGCAGGTAATTTAGGGAGTTACGGTGCTCCAATACTCAGCGTAAGGCTTACTACGCCTGCATTTTGTGGCGAGGTGAAAATGGAGTAAGCTTTCCCCATTTTCACCACGTACGTCCTTACGCTGTATATTGCATACCAAACTGCGTGGGTGTTACGGTTACCCTTAGTCTCGCTGAGAGATGGACCGCTTAGTAGCCTGGATCCCTATTGCTAAAGAGGGGAGAAGCTGCTTTCCATAGTATTCTATATGAGTCTCGCAAATATAGAATAATCTCCCTTAGCTGCAGTACAGCTAGGATACCCTTCTGCCCACAAAAACGAGGTCAACGCTGCGATTGAGGGTCAAACAAGAACTCAGGACTGGGATGCCCAGCCTGCTTTTTATTAAGGTTACATGCACACAGGGCACTCCCAGGGGGAGAGAGGGGGGGAAGCACAAAATCCACCATCACACATTTAGATAGAGAGCACTGTCCTTTGACAGGCCACAATAGGATTACAGTACTTAAGATAACAAGTTTACAAGTTCATCTTATCAATTAGCAGTCTGGCTCCGGAGGTGATTAGACAATGGGATTGGTTATCTCTAAACTTAGAGCTGAAGCCAGCAAATGTGTATTTAGGCAATAGTTTTCTAAAAGCTGAAAAAAGTTAACTCTTTATGAAATGATACTTGTTACGGTTTTCTTGGAGCCCTTCTTAGGCGCTGGCTTGCTGGTTCAGGCATTGCTGCTGGGAAATAAGCTCTTCACAACAAAATAACTAATGCTTCTGTAACAGTGCTCCCTTTCTGTGGAACACTCTGGCAGACACGGTCTGACCCCTTTTCGGGGCAGACTAAGGCTGTCCAGACCGCTGGTTATGCGGGGCTGAGGTCGGTTTGTCTGGACAACCCGTCGGCGTTGCCATTCTGTTTCCCAGGTCTGTAAGTAATGGTGAAATTGAAGGGTTGCAACGATAAGCTCCAACGTAATAGCCTGCCGTTATCTCCAGAGACCCGGTTCAGCCACACCAACGGGTTATGGTCGGTGACCAGAGTGAACTCCTGCCCATATAAATAGGGAGTCAATTTCTTTAATGCCCACACCAAAGCCAAACACTCCTTTTCGACCGCTGCATAGCTGACTTCGCGGGGCAGGAGCTTCCGGCTGATGTAGGCAACTGGATGCTCCCCTCCATCTTCGCCTACTTGGCTGAGGACGGCTCCCAGCCCAAACATGGAAGCATCTGTATGGACGATAAAACGTTTGTTAAGGGCTGGGGCCGCCAAGACAGGAGCGTTAATTAGAGCATTTTTGAGAGCCTGGAAAGCGTTTCACAGTGGGGAGACCACAGGACCTGTCGAGGTAAGTTCTTCTTGGTCAAGTCAGTCAGGGGTTTGGCAAGTGTGCTGTAGTCTGGTACGAACCGTCTATAGTACCCTGCCGTGCCCAGGAAGGCTAGGACCTGAGTCTTAGTGATGGGGGTGGGCCAATTGGCGACAGCTTCTATCTTGGCCGGCTCTGGTCGCTGCTTTCCACACCCCACCCGGTGACCCAGGTACTGTACCTCGGCCATCCCAAAGTGACATTTTTCTGGCTTCAGAGTCAGGCCAGCAGCCCGGATCTGATCCAGAAACCATTCCTACATGAGCTAAGTGGTCCTCCCAGGACTCACTGTGGATCGCTATGTCGTCCAGGTAGGCGCAAGCAAAACTCTGGAAGCCATCCAGGAGCCTATCCACCAAGCGCTGGAATGTAGCTGGGGCATTCTTCATCCCAAACGGCATTACCCTAAACTGATATAAGCCGAATGGGGTGACGAATGCCGACTTGGGGATAGCCTCCGGGGCCAGGGGAATCTGCCAGTAACCTTTGCAGAGGTCAATAGTGGTCAGGTAATTTCCCCTGGCTATACGATCGAGTAGCTCGTCTACCCTGGGCATAGGGTAAGCGTCCGTCACGGTTTTTTCATTGAGCCTCCGATAGTCTATGCAGAACCGGGTGGTCCCATCTTTCTTGGGCACCAAGACAACTGGGGAGGCCCAGGGACTATCGGAGGGCTCAATTACCCTGAGCTGGAGCATCTCATCGATCTCCTTCTTCATTCCTGTCCTAACTGCTTCGGGGATTCGGTACGGAGCCTGGCGCAAGGGAGCTTGTCCCGGAGTATCTACCTGGTGGGTGGTTAAAGTAGTGTACCCTGGCTTCGGGGAGAAGGTGAGGTGTTTGGACTGGAGGAGTTGGCTGAGCTGCTCCCTTTCAGTGGGGCTAAGTCGGTCTCCTATCTGAACCTGAGCCACTATTCCGGTGGGGAGACTCTTTTCTAATAGGTCTGGAATGGGTAGACTGTCTGGGTCTTCCTGAGGGGAACAACATACGGCCGTCACGTTCTCTGGTCGCTCAAAATATTCCTTGAGCATGTTTACATGGAATGTCTTTCTAAGATTGTTGTCATGGCAGCTAGCTATCACATAAGTGGTGTCTCCCCTTTTCTCTACGATCTGGTAGGGACCCTGCCAGGACGCCTGCAATTTGTCTGTCTTCACTGGCTTAAGTACTAGCACCTTTTGTCCTATGGTGAAGATTCTCTTTCGGGCCCCACGATCGTACCATACTTTCTGTCTTCTCTGGGCCAACTGGAGATTAGCCCGCACGGATTTGGCTAATTGCTCCATTCGGTCCCTGAGTTCCAGCACGTATGGCACAATGGGGACACCCGTCAGCCTCCATCTCTCCCTCCCAGTGCTCCCGGATCAGGTTGAGGGGTCCCCGTACCTTTCTTCCGTAGAGCAACTCGAAGGGAGAGAACCCTGTCGTTTCCTGGGGCACCTCCCGATAAGCAAATAGGAGGTGCGGCAGGAAGCGTTCCCAGTCTCGGTATTCCTGAGTGAACGTCTTGAGCATTTGCTTGAGGGTCCCATTGAACCTCTCACACAGCCCGTTCGTCTGGGGGTGGTATGGGGAGCTCAGGAGGGACTTAATTTTGCAAACCTGCCAGAGTTGTTGGGTCAATTCAGCTGTAAATTGGGTGCCTCGGTCGGATAGGATTTCTTTTGGAAATCCTACCCGGGGAGAACACCTGTACTAGTGCATTCGCTACCGTATCCGCTTGTATGTTGGATAGGGCGACAGCCTCTGGGTACCTGGTAGCGTAGTCCACTACGGTAAGAATGTAGCGCTTACCGGAGGGACTAGGGGTAGCCAGTGGTCCCACTAGGTCAATAGCAACCCGGCTGAAGGGTTCCTCTACAATGGGCATATTTACTAGATGGGCTTTAGGGTGATCGCCTCGCCTTCCTACTCGTTGACACACATCGCAGGTGTTACAGTAAGTTCTAACGTCAGCGTGCACCCCTGGCCAAAAGAACGTGTGAGTAATGCGGTGTAGGGTACGGGTTACGGCTAGGTGGCCTGCTAAGGGGATGTCGTGGCCTATTTTGAGGATTTCTTGACGGTATTTGTGGTGGCACTACCAGCTGTCGCCTACGCTGTCCCCTTTTCTCTGTCCAGCGGTATAGTTTCCCTTTTTCCCATAAGAATGTTTCGTTATCTGCCCCGCCCCCTCCGGTCTCTGCTCGTTCCCGGTACTTTTGTAAGGTCGGGTCAGTCTTAGACTCTGCCTCGAAAGCATCTGGGGTGTCCCAGGGTATGGGGCCTAACCTGTCAGGCAAGGTCGGGGTAGGTCTTACCTGTGTCTCCCGCACTGGTGAGAGCTCTCGCTCCGTCCGGGCTTGGGCCCGTGTAGTCACTGGGTCCGCCTCGTTGTTGCATACTGGAGCATAGGCAGAAGTCATGGGCCCAAATCGTTGCCCAGTAGTACTTCGGCAGGTAAATTATCCATTAGGCCCACGTTCACAGCCCCCTTTCCCGCTCCCCAATCAAGATGCACTTTAGCTGTTGGAATTTTGTACACATCCCCCCCCCGCCACTCTAACGGCCACAGTCTGTCCGGATCGCTTGTGCTCTGGCACCAAATGACTCTGTACCAGCGTGATAGTAGCCCCTGTGTCTCGCAATCCCTCGGTAGATCGCCCCTCGAGCCATACCCTCTGCCGATGGTGCTGGCGGTTATCTGAGGCAGCATATACAGGGTCTGCCTCGTGAAGCGGCCCCACATATCCCTCCATAGGGGCCTCTTGGTTAACACAGAGGGCCCGGGCCGGACGATAGGACCCAGAGGGGTAATTGTAATTCCTGGGTGTCTGGTGCGTATTAAGGGGGCAGCTAGCCATGAAATGCCCTGGTTGCTTGCATCGGTGGCAAGTCGGTCTGGGACGCTCAGAGCTGTTATTGGGTGGTCCTGAGTGTCGGACGGGCCCTGTGGGCACTGGGGCTCGAAATTCAGCACGAGGGGGTGCACGGTAAACCTCTCTGGGTTCGACCCGTGCTGGAGCTCGGTAGTTCATGGGTTCGTGAAGACGGGAGTCATAATGTTCATCGGCCAATTTGGCTGCTTCTTCTAAGGTAGAAGGCCGCCTGTCTAGCAGCCATTCCTTCCCTTGCTGTTCCATGCCATTATAAAAATGTTCTAAGAGAAACAATTGTAAAATTTCCTCACCAGTCACCGCTTTACTTCCGCTCAGCCAGTGATTTGCCGCTCTCCGCATTCGGTGCGCCCATTCCATATGGGTATCGTTAGGCTTCTTTTTCATGCCCCGAAACTGTCGGCGATATGTGTCCGGAGTTACAGCGTACCGTCGCAACAGTGTCTCCTTAACTAGCTCATACTGTGTCACTTCCTCAGCACCCAGAGTACGAAAGGCTTCCAGGGCTCGCCCGGATAGTTTCCCAGACAATATCGTGGGCCACTCTCTGTTGGGAATCTGGTGCAGGGCACATTGCCTTTCGAAGTCCGACAAATATTCATCAATCCCTGTCTCGCTCTCTAGGAAGGGTCGAAATGCTGCATAGGGTATCTTGGGCCTCCCAGCATTTTCGACAGGGATGATTACCTGCGGGGCTTCAGCATTGCGGTGTGCATTCGCTAGGTTGAGTTCGTGGGCTCGAGTCTCTCGTATATCCTCATCCGCCTCCGCCATCAACTGCTGTACCAATTCCATGGAGGGGTTCGGCCCGTATAATGAGAGCCTTTCCCGAACAATCCTGGTTTTTTCGTCACTAATCGTGGTCGGTGTTTCCGCCATTGTGAAGCTCTGATCCAGTTCGGTCAATTCTGTGATCAGCTCTCTCCTCGGCCGGTTGCTGGCGTACCCCCCTCTGCTTTCAAGTAAATCCTTTAGGGTTGTACGCTTCAATTTTTCGTAAGCGCTCTCCATCCGTTCTGTACCTCTCCTAGGAAATCCAGGAAAATCCCGCCGCTGCCGCCAAATGTTACGGTTACCCTTAGTCTCGCTGAGAGATGGACCGCTTAGTAGCCTGGATCCCTATTGCTAAAGAGGGGAGAAGCTGCTTTCCATAGTATTCTATATGAGTCTCGCAAATATAGAATAATCTCCCTTAGCTGCAGTACAGCTAGGATACCCTTCTGCCCACAAAAACGAGTCAACGCTGCGATTGAGGGTCAAACAAGAACTCAGGACTGGGATGCCCAGCCTGCTTTTTATTAAGGTTACATGCACACAGGGCACTCCCAGGGGGAGAGGGGGGGAAGCACAAAATCCACCATCACACATTTAGATAGAGAGCACTGTCCTTTGACAGGCCACAATAGGATTACAGTACTTAAGATAACAAGTTTACAAGTTCATCTTATCAATTAGCAGTCTGGCTCCGGAGGTGATTAGACAATGGGATTGGTTATCTCTAAACTTAGAGCTGAAGCCAGCAAATGTGTATTTAGGCAATAGTTTCTAAAAGCTGAAAAAAAGTTAACTCTTTATGAAATGATACTTGTTACGGTTTTCTTGGAGCCCTTCTTAGGCGCTGGCTTGCTGGTTCAGGCATTGCTGCTGGGAAATAAGCTCTTCACAACAAAATAACTAATGCTTCTGTAACAGTGGGTTTGGTATATCACTCTATGGGCCAAAAACTATGGCCGAAGGGTGAAATATACGAGCGTAACTTCTATGTTACGCCCTATATGTGATACCAAACCAGCGCAAAATTTGACGTTGCCGGCTTTTGCGGGCGACGCTGCATATCGGATCGGGCCCCTTTTTTGAAATGTCAGTCTTGAAATGTGAAAAATTAAGTCTCTCTCTGTACCTGTCTGAGAACTATCAACATAACATAATTGTTTTTTAAAAATGAAGAAAAATTATGATTGGTCGCCACTCATATGACGTACAGATATATTTTTCCATTGATGATTAAAACATTTTAAGTCAGATGTACCTGAGAGAGAACTTAAAGAATTATAAAGTGAATTGCTTCTTGGTGAAGATATTAGAATGCAGTGAGTAGGTGGGTTTTGATTGGTTTCCAGTCACTGTTATATAAATTCTGTGGGCTTGTACAGTGATTTTATACTTTAAGAAGATTTGATATGTCTGTGTTATCATTTTTGTTTTTCTTTTTTGTTTGACACTGGCTGAAATGTGTTATCATTTTTTTTTGTGTGTGTTTTTTAGCCTCCTTTAGAGCATGGAGGTGAGATGAGGTTTATTGGATTAACAGAAAATGCGCAATATGCATCAAAACGAAATTAGACAGGTGCATAAATTTGTGCACCCTTGTCATTGTGTTGATTTGAATACCTGTAACTACCTAGCAATTGGAACACACAATTGGTGAGCCCATTAAGCCATGAATTTCATAGACAGGTGCATCCAATCATAAGAAAAGGTATTTAAGGTGGCCAATTACAAGTTGTTGTTCTCTTTGACTCTCCTCTGAAGAGTGGCAACATGGGGGCCTCAAAACAACTCTCAAATGACCTGAAAACAAAGATTGTTCAACATTATGGTTTAGGGGAAGGCTACGAAAAGCTATCGCAGAGATTTAAGCTGTCAGTGTCCACTGTGAGGAACATAGTGATGAAATGGAAGACCACAGGCACAGTTCTTTTTAAAGCCAGAAGTGGCAGGCCAAGTAAAATATCGGAGAGACAAAGGATGGTGAGAACGGTCAAAAACAGCCCACAGACCACCTCCAAAGACCTACAACATCATCTTGCTGCAGATGGTGTCACTGTGCATCGTTCAACAATTCAGCGCACTTTGCACAAGGAGAAGCTGTATGGGAGAGTGATGCGGAAGAAGCCATTTCTGCACACACGCCACAAACAGAGTCGCTTGAGGTATGCAAACGCACATTGGGACAAGCCAGTTTCATTTTGGAAGAAGGTGCTGTGGACTGATGAAACAAAGATTGAGTTATTTGGTCATAACAAGGGGCGTTATGCATGGCGGCAAAAGAACACAGCATTCCAAGACAAACACTTGCTACCCACAGTAAAATTTGGTGGCTGTTCCATCATGCTGTGGGGCTGTGTGGTCAGTGCCGGTACTGGGAATATTGTTAAAGTTGAGGGTCGCATGGATTCCACTTAATATCAGCAGATACTTAAGAATAATGTTGAGGAATCAATCACAAAGTTGAAGTTACGCCGGGGCAAAACACTGCTCAAAATCTACTCTGGCATGTATGCAGAGGAACAATTACAATGTTCTGAAATGGCCATCTTAGTCCCCTGACCTGAATATCATTGAAAATCTGTGGGGTGATTTGAAGCGGGCTGTCCATGCTAGGCGACCATTAAACCTAACTGAACTGGAGATGTTTTGCAAGGAGGAATGGTCCAAAATACCTTCATCCAGAAACTCATTACAGGCTACAGGAAGCGTCTAGAGGCTGTTATTTCTGCTAAAGGAGGCTCTACTAAATATTGATGCAATATTTCTGTTGGGGTGCCCAAATTTATGAACCTGTCTAATATTGTTTTGATGCATATTGCACATTTTTCCTCAGTGTTCTTTTTCTCAATAAACTAATTGTGTTTGACACTGGACAAAAAAAAAATTGGTGCACCCTCCCTCATATTCTGGATAAAAAAATGTTCATGTCTATATAATAATACATTAAAGGGACATGAAACACAAATTTTATTTTTCCTGATTTAGAGCACGAAATTTTAAACAAATTTCCAATTTGCTTCTAATATCTAATTTGCTTTGGTCTCTTTGTACCTTTTGTTGAAAAGGATACCTAGGTAGGCTCAGGAGCTGCTGATTGGTGGCTGCACATATACAGGGAGTGCAGAATTATTAGGCAAATGAGTATTTTGACCACATCATCCTCTTTATGCATGTTGTCTTACTCCAAGCTGTATAGGCTCGAAAGCCTACTACCAATTAAGCATATTAGGTGATGTGCATCTCTGTAATGAGAAGGGGTGTGGTCTAATGACATCAACACCCTATATCAGGTGTGCATAATTATTAGGCAACTTCCTTTCCTTTCCTTTGGCAAAATGGGTCAAAAGAAGGACTTGACAGGCTCAGAAAAGTCAAAAATAGTGAGATATCTTGCAGAGGGATGCAGCACTCTTAAAATTGCAAAGCTTCTGAAGCGTGATCATCGAACAATCAAGCGTTTCATTCAAAATAGTCAACAGGGTCGCAAGAAGTGTGTGGAAAAACCAAGGCGCAAAATAACTGCCCATGAACTGAGAAAAGTCAAGCGTGCAGCTGCCAAGATGCCACTTGCCAACAGTTTGGCCATATTTCAGAGCTGCAACATCACTGGAGTGCCCAAAAGCACAAGGTGTGCAATACTCAGAGACATGGCCAAGGTAAGAAAGGCTGAAAGACGACCACCACTGAACAAGACACACAAGCTGAAACGTCAAGACTGGGCCAAGAAATATCTCAAGACTGATTTTTCTAAGGTTTTATGGACTGATGAAATGAGAGTGAGTCTTGATGGGCCAGATGGATGGGCCCGTGGCTGGATTGGTAAAGGGCAGAGAGCTCCAGTCCGACTCAGACGCCAGCAAGGTGGAGGTGGAGTACTGGTTTGGGCTGGTATCATCAAAGATGAGCTTGTGGGGCCTTTTCGGGTTGAGGATGGAGTCAAGCTCAACTCCCAGTCCTACTGCCAGTTTCTGGAAGACACCTTCTTCAAGCAGTGGTACAGGAAGAAGTCTGCATCCTTCAAGAAAAACATGATTTTCATGCAGGACAATGCTCCATCACACGCGTCCAAGTACTCCACAGCATGGCTGGCAAGAAAGGGTATAAAAGAAGAAAATCTAATGACATGGCCTCCTTGTTCACCTGATCTGAACCCCATTGAGAACCTGTGGTCCATCATCAAATGTGAGATTTACATGGAGGGAAAACAGTACACCTCTCTGAACAGTGTCTGGGAGGTTGTGGTTGCTGCTGCACGCAATGTTGATGGTGAACAGATCAAAACACTGACAGAATCCATGGATCGCAGGCTTTTGAGTGTCCTTGCAAAGAAAGGTGGCTATATTGGTCACTGATTTGTTTTTGTTTTGTTTTTGAATGTCAGAAATGTATATTTGTGAATGTTGAGATGTTATATTGGTTTCACTGGTAAAAATAAATAATTGAAATGGGTATATATTTGTTTTTTGTTAAGTTGCCTAATAATTATGCACAGTAATAGTCACCTGCACACACAGATATCCCCCTAAAATAACTATAACTAAAAACAAACTAAAAACTACTTCCTAAACTATTCAGCTTTGATATTATTGAGTTTTTTGGGTTCATTGAGAACATAGTTGTTGTTCAATAATAAAATTAATCCTCAAAAATACAACTTGCCTAATAATTCTGCACTCCCTGTATTGGCTCACCTATTTGCATTGCTGTTTCTTCAACAAAGGATAACAAGAGCATGAAGCAAATTAGATAATAGAAGTAAATTGGAAAGTTGTTCAAAATTATAAGTTCTATCTAAATCATGAGAGAACATTTTTTGAGTTTCATGTCCCTTTAATATAAATAGTGCCAACTTCCCTTTTCTACTTCTCCATCTTATCGTGCACTGCAGTCAGACTAACATTCTCCGAGAAATCCCATCACATTTTATCCCCATAAAAATAGACTGAAAACTTTTACAGCACAAGAACAATTGTCTTCTTCTGTACTTTTTAATTTACCTAATTTTTGTTTTTTCATTTTTTAAATATTTATTATCTCCCTTGTTTAGCACTGATGGATACGCACCACATTTTAAAATATAATTATTAATATTAATAATTTAAATCCTAAAAATTCTATGCTATATTTTGGAATCGGTTCACTTATAAATGAAGAGATATCACACTTTAGTGAACTGTCTCCATAGAATAACAATATATTTAGAGAACCCTCTCCGTTCTTAATTTATTTTATCCATTGGTATTAATGTTATTACTTTTGTGCATATTCTCTCCTGTTTATAAGCAGTTGTCTGGTCGTTTCTAAGTCTGTGTTTAACCCAACACAAGTGGGACAAATATATCACAGGAATGCATCCTTTATAGACACACGATCTGGAGTATCTTTTGGAAATGGTTACTGCATATAAATACATTCTTTTTTTTTAGCTTCTGTGAGTGTGGAATGGAGGCAGGTGATTGGTTGTTAGCATGTGTTGTGCAGGTGATTGGTTGTTAGCATGTGTTGTGCAGGTGATTGGTTGTTAGCATGTGTTGTGCAGGTGATTGGTTGTTAGGATGTGTTGTGCAGGTGATTGGTTGTTAGGATGTGTTGTGCAGGTGATTGGTTGTTAGCATTTGTTGTGCAGGTGATTGATTGGTTGTTAGTTAGCATGTGTTGTGCAGGTGATTGGTTGTTGTGTTGTGCAGTAATCATATACCCAATGAAAAACACATATTGTACAGGGGTGCTGTGCAGTGGAGTTTTTCATTCTTGAGTGTAGCTCTGCAGTATGTGTCTGTTACAGAGGAGATATAGTTACTCTTATTACTTAACTACTGCATGAGGTCACTTCCACAGAGAGGCTAAACTTGCTCTGTGTCTGCTGTATTCAGTGACATCATGCAATAACATGCAGCAGAAGAGACAGACAATGATAAGAGACACATAGAGAAGACAGACCAATATTAGTGAATAGAAGTGAGACACACAGAGGACAGGCAAAGATAAATGCATCATGGAATGAAAGCAGAAGATTTCTGAAATAGTGCGCACAATTCAATAAGAAATCTCTCATGCGCACCAGCCCCTCGGGCTTCACCAGATTCTATATTACTTTTTGGTGCTGATTCACTAAAGAACAGTGAGCTTTAGTAAATCGGCTGTATAGAATAATATAGGAGCTACTGAAGTTGGAGAGGCTGAAGGGACCTCCTTGTGAATTTAGCAGACTGCTTCATATCCTAAGACCTTACAATATAGTGTAGTGGAGCATCATTTTTCTCTCCTCCAAGAGTACATACAGCATACCTAAGTATGTTGCAGTTGGACTGACCTTGCTACATGCTACAAAGTTATTATTTAGATTTGTACAGACTTATTTAAATCTAGCTTCTGACTGGCTACAGAAAAGTTGACCAAATTTTAAATATACTTGTCTTTTAAAGGGGTGTATCACTGGACTGCTAAACACTGCAAATTTTGTTATTACTTTTAAAAGGTTCATTTTGTATACATATATTTTATAATGCAGAGCTTAATAACTAATATTCTAACCTCTATAGGCCTAGATTACAAGTGGAGAGTAGGGATAGGCGAATGTGGTGAAATTGTAATTCCCTTGGTAGAACTAATAGTCCTATAAACATTCGTTTTGGACAATCAAATGTTGATAAGAATGAAAATCCATTAAAATTCAGTAATCAAATGTTATTTCTGGTTTTCAAATGTGCATAATAACATTCGACTTAAATACTATTCAGAAGT
Organism: Bombina bombina; assembly: GCF_027579735.1. NCBI lineage: Eukaryota > Metazoa > Chordata > Amphibia > Anura > Bombinatoridae > Bombina > Bombina bombina. The sequence goes on from NC_069501.1 coordinate 65,265,848, forward strand.
TCAATAGTTCATGTGGTAGGGAATTTAGTAAATTGATACATAATAGATACAAATATATTCATTTGAATATTGCATAATTCGAATATTACATTTAAAGAGCATTACAAATACTGTACATTGATTCAAATGTATCCAATTCAAATATTGCATAATTCGATTGGAATCAGGCAATATTTGAATTAGATTTTTTTTATTGAATATTACATTTAAAGATAGAATTAGAAATACTATTATATTAAATGAATGTAAGACTGTTGTAAAAACATTCTAAATGTACAAATGTGTTAAAACTAATTTATTTTTTCGAATGTTGTAGAAAACCTGCCCATACCCAGTGGAGAGTTAAAATGGTAGCACTATGGTGCGTTAACATGACTAGAGAGCAGACCATAGCGCTTTTATTTTTACTTCCATATTATAAGTGAAGGGGAAAGTAAAATGTTAGCGAATGAGTGAAATCCTAGGGTGCGCTAACATCTGAAGGTTGTTTAGCTTCACATAAAAAACTTCTATGGGGCGTGCTACAAAATTAAAGTCCTGGCTTTTGTCAGATAATACCAGATTGTGGGCTTTTCTTAGTGAAGGGCCGCAATATGGATGGTGCACCCTACGCTATTGATAGCACTCCAGTTGTAATCTAGGTGATAATGCATAGGGTAGGTATGTGCAGTTTTGTTAGCTGTCAAATGCGGAGGAAGGTGGCCGCTCACAGCATTTGGCTTACAGATCTTAGTGTTTTGAACTTTTACAAGAAGAAATCCGCCTCCGAAAAGAGCCCTAGGCCACCGCTTTTGGCAGCTGACGAAACTGATGAATGCCCACCCCTAGTAAAGGGTGACACTGTGCCATTCCCCTCTTTTGTTCCCTTGTGCATAGAACAACACTGGGCCACTCTCTGAGAGCTACAGTGACATGCTTTCATAAAAAGTTACAAATATAACTCAATCGCATTTTATATTAGAAAATGTGCACAGCTAAAACATTGGCATCAGAATGTTCATTTATAAAAGAAATAACTAAAAATGGGCCCAAGTGCAAGACGTATTTTAGGGCTCTTTGCTAAATGTGATACTGATTGGTTACTAATAATAATAATATAAGCGGAAACAATCATTTATATGTACCAATATGAGCAATAATTACTCCAGAGCTGTCTGCAGCTTAATAAATGCCCATTATCCATATATCTACATAAGCATAATGCTGTCAGAGATTGCAGATTTTTGTTGTCATAACTGTTTTTCATTCTATAAAAACCATTTTCTATATGTGCTGTGTTCATTCATATAATATCTTCATTCAAGTTCTAACAATCATTATTGTATCCTTAAAACATTCATTAATAGATTTTTCCTATCTTTGTTTAGGAAACCTACACCCAGAAGTTGTAAGACTGCAAAAAGGTCAATTTAAACTGGTATTTATTTCAAACTATTGTAATGCAACTATAACTCAACTAAATATCTTTCTTTCTTTCTCTTTTCTTTCTTTCTTTTCTTTCCTTTCCTTTCCTTCCCATCTAGTGTCTATCACTGCCGAGTGCCGACTTTAATTGTAACTTACTATTGTAAAATAGTAAACAATGTCAGAATTATTGCAATAAATTGTGGACACACCAAACTCCTCTATTTTACTTTTTTTCATAGCTTGTAAATCGATCCAGAATGGTTCGTACATCCACATTCATTGATTAGATTTGCTTTGTTTTCTTTGATTAGAATGTTTGCCTTGTATTTTAAGGCAATACTTTTATTTTAAATTATTAAATGTAACCTATAAAAAATAATTCCAAATTAATAAAAAATCAGATTTCATGAGGGGGGGGGGGCAGAGGTAAGCACCAAAGAGGAAAGACACATCTAATTAGAGCTCCATCTATGCAGCTTATTAAAACTCTGTAAAACCGACCAAAAAACTGACTTTTCCTCACAAAAAGTAAATATATCTATAACTTAACCCTAAGAGACCTATCTTTAAACTATCACAACGGATCAAGGCGCCATATTCAGAAAAGCGCACTGCAAAGATCGACGGACCTCATGGATAACATCTTATTCCTCCTTGCACAATCTAGACTGGGGATACAAAACTCCAGGGGTCTGATCTTTCAGACTAAGTGAACGCAAGCAGCCTAGAGTCGATACAAAGGCCTAATAGCTGGCAATCAAGTAACACGCCATCCCGTGAGGCAAACAACAAACTTCTGCCAGCACTAATAACCCTCCGGAGGGTCGGGGCTGCGCTCTGGAGGCTAAAGAGCTCTCAGGCTGAGCAAACCGGACTGAATGTAAGCAGCTCAAGGTCCAATATTTAGGCCCACCAAACAAGTGGTTCGTTACCCCCGAAAAGGGGACTTCAGTCTGAAACATTCAACATCAAGTAGCCAATTGGAGGGTCGGGGCTCCGCTCTGGAGATGCTGTCAGCTTGAAAAAGGAGACTAGGGGGAAATAGAAAGACAGACAAGTGCTGCAGGCCTCCGTCGAACAAGCACCACCTGACCTTTCATGATTACGCCATCATCACAATCACAAGGCCTAAAGGCATCCAGAAGGGCAGGAGGGTAAGTGGTTTACAACTACACTACCATTAAGGCCCATTTATAACACACTGTACACCTCGTAACAACCTAAGACCCTCATAACTACTATAAAGGCAGAAGGGAAACCTACACATTGTCAGGCCCAGATTGACGCAGACTGAATTCAGCAGCTCTGAGACACAACCTGGTAACGTCTGTGACAGGCAGACACAGTGAAACAAGCCATCTGGGGGATCACCCTACAGTACTATGCACTGAATATAGCTAGCCACATCACCAACTTGGGCCAACACTTCTTCTCCTCCATTTCCCGCCTGACTGGTGCAGGTGGGTAATATCACCAGTCTTTTACCCACATGGTCAAAGGGAGACACTCGCCCCCAGAGAGAAGTGCATTGTTTTCACCACCACTGTTAGCTACTTCCAATTAATGCTAAAAGCTAAGAGTGCCTGAACAACTACAGACAATAAGGCCATATCCCTCTGATCATTACCTCATAGCACCACAAAGAGAGAGAAAATCATTAAACCTCCCATCAATCAGAACTCAACTGAATTAAATTTCAGATATCAATCCCTGGAACCCTTGCAAGAGATGTAATATTGAAATTACACTATCACCACATGAAGGAACAGATCTTGCAAGAAGCGCAAAAGCTTCCACAAATAGAATTGAATTTGAAGAAACAGTTCTACAGATATTTGCAGATATTTCACTGATCACACTGAAGAAAAGGAGAGAATTGAAACCTATCCTGAACGCACTAAATGAAGCCAAAATTCGGTACAGGTGGGCTTTCCCATTTAACATAATGTTCCAAATAAATGGTTCCACACACTCTTGCATTACCTTGCAATAAGGACTATCACTTCTGACTAAGCTGGAAATTCCTATACAGAATCTAGAGGCACGACTCCCCCAACGCAGCCACAGAAAGGCATTAAATAGAACCTGGTCTACAGTACAAACCAGTGCACAGTTTAAGAAGGCTAAGCAAAAAACCTACAGAGTAATGGGAATCTAACCATGAAACAATCTGCTATCACCTGAGGTTCAAGGCAGTGAGCACCTGGCTGGCTGCCTACACCAGCAAATTCACTCAGAACTGAGTGACTATATTATTAATGAGACACGTCTCCTATTTCATATTTGCTGTAACCGACTAATCTAATGATGTACAAAGTAAATTATCCCATTTATTGCCCGCCATTTCCCCCATTACCCCTCTCCCTATCTCCCACCCAACCCAATTGTGACTACCCCCACTTCTATATACGGTCATACCTACTAGGAGCATTCAAATGGCCTAGGCGTCATTCATTTATTAACCAGAGAAAAGGCAATTGATTACCCGATCCTGGCATCAAGTCTTAAATCAATGCTTCTAGATTTCCTCTATATAGCTCAATAAGCATAATTCCAATTAATTAAAAATTACAAATATATAAAGAACGTACTAATATATTCCCTCCTCCCAAACTCCTTCCCTTAGCCCCCCATTCATGCCTCTTAACCTTAATATTCTCCCGTGCAAATATATGTTTGATCTGGAGGGGGAGCAATGTCTTGTATTATGCTATATACATATTTAATAGGTTGCTGACCAATTGTCCTTATCTTATTAAATTTTCTATATTTAACTATACGTTGCTACTTGATTACTGTATTTGTCCAAGTTCTATTGTTGAAAGTTTTACTTTTACATTTTTTTTATTGTTGTTGAATTAATCTCCCAGATTTCACATGCAGAGATATTTACAGGTCCTTTTCCTTTTCAGATCTTTACATTCCAGCGACTAAATCCGCCACTTCGTAGTGGGAGTCCGGTCTACACCATGATGGTAAGCAACCCACCACTTGCAGAACACAAGCATCACCTTATTCATTTTATACACAATGTCACGAGGCTTACACTCACACATTAAACGCAAAAAAACCTTTTAGAATATAAAAGACTTGGGGCAAACCTAATTATGCTACAGGAAACACACTTTACAAAACAACTACCCCGAAATACTGGGATTGAGCATACTAAACTCAATATCATGCAACTAGTGCCAAAAAACAATGTGGAGTATCCATCCTCATACACTCCTCCCTAAACTTTCAGGAAGATACAACTATCATAGACCCAAAGGGCAGATAAATAATTCTATAGTGCAAAATACAAGGCCCACCAGTAATTATTGGGAACATCTATGCACCCAACAATGGCCAAAAAAACTTTCTAACAAAAATATCCAGAATGTTAACACACTGGAAAAAAAAACATTTTGTGAGGTGATTTTAACCTAGTTGCTGATCAAAGATGGTATGGAACCAAGAAACAAGGGAAGATTAGAGAGGAACCATCTCAAAAGATCCTGTTAGACTTTATTTAAGACCACAACTTAATGGATAGCTGGAGGTCATTACACAGAGGGGAGAGAGATTTCACGTTCTACTCTTCGGTACATAACACTACCTCATGCTTAGACTATGTATTTTTGAGCCAAACTATGCAACCTTTAATTGCCAAATCCCAAATTGAAGATAAAACATGGTCAGACCACGTGATAGTCATGACTAACCTCACAGGACTAATTAATTCTAATCAAATCCTGGACACTAAACCCCACCTTAATGCGAGAAATCCTCTTTTTACAGAATCTTAAAGATAAATTAACAGAGTTCACTAAGGACAATAATAACACAGCATCTAGACCTCTTTTTGAATGGGGAGCACTCAAAGCCTTTACAAGAGGAATAATAATGGGGGAGACAAATAAACAAAATAAAATTCACCGTAATAAACATGAACAACTAAGATCCTATTTGACACAGTTGTCCAAACTCCATAAAACCAAACCCATCTATCTGCCTAAATAACCAACTAAAATCAAAGAAACTAGAACTAGATAACCTTCTAAATAAGGAAGTCTTAAAATCAATTAAAATACTCGATGCACACTATTTTATTTATGCAAACAAGCCGGATAAAATGCTAGCCAATAAACTTAAAAATATTACCAGAACCACATCAATCACCCAAATACAGAAGCAAGATGGGACGATAACAAATAATCCGCAAGATATCGCGAATACGTTTGCCAATTTCTATTAAGAATTATATAATCTCCCTCTTCCTAAAGGAAACGTAAATCCTAGAGTAGATATACAATCATTTATATCAGATGGCAACCTCCCAAAAATAGACAATGAATCTTTAGATAAACTCAATTCCCCTATTACAATACATGAAGTACTGAACGCCATTAAACATACCAAAATATCAAAAGCCCCAGGACCCGATAGATTTGCAGGTGTATTCTATAAACATTTGAAAGAAATACTAGCACCTCAACTAGTCAGAATCTTCAACAAGATTATGCAAGGAGCAATAATCCCTTCGGAATTGTTAGACAGGATCTCGGTTATACCCAAGCCAGGGAAAAACAAACAACATTGTCAGAATTTTAGGCCCACTTCACTTATCAACCAAGACATCAAATTATTGACAAAAATTCTTGCAGACCGACTAAACCCCATCATGACACAAATAAACCACCCTGACCAAGTAGGGTTTATTAGATCCTGAGAAGCCCCAGACAACAACAGGAGAACCATAGACTTAATTTATTATACAGTGACACATAAGATACCTTCTCTGCTTCTAGCGTTAGATGCAGAGAAGGCCTTTGACAGGGCTAACTGGGATTACCTTAACATTCTAAAGACATTCAGGTTTGGAGGGATTTTCCTTAAAACCATTCAGAGCATTCATTAAGGTAGCAGGATAACAATCAAAAGAAATTTTAATTAGGAACGGTACAAGACAGGGGTGTCCTTTGTCACCATTTCTTTTCGCTTTATGCATTGAACCACTAGCCACAAAAATATGAAATGACCCTATTTCAGGGATTGATGTATGTCTATCTACATATAAAACAGCGTTTTTCGCACATGACGTGATATTGACTCACCAAGCCGTTACTATCACTGCCCCCACTATACCAAATAATGCAACATTTTGGGAAGATATCTGGTTATAAACTTAATGAGGACAAGTGTGTAGGATTAGATATTCATCTACCCCCTGAAACTAAAAAATTGTTAGATATTAACTTCAACTTTGCATGGGCAAAAAAAGGCTTCTCATACCTGGGTATCATGCTCTCCTACAACATACACTCTTTATATTCTCTCAATTACAAACCCATGTTCACACAAATCCGAAAATCACCAATTGGATGAAAGAAAAAATCTAATTTTATGGATGCATTTTTGTTGCCAAAATGACTATCTTACCTAAATTATTATATCTTTTCAGATCTCTCGCAGTAACAGTACCAATACCAATATCTGAACTTAACCAAATCCAAAAAGAAATGATTACATTTATATGGGGAGGTAAGAAATCCCACAACTCATTTCATACTACTTTGCAGCCAGAACAGTGCAAACGGTCCTCTGGCATACAGAGAAACCCAATATTAGATGGGTGCATGTAATGATCAGCAATTTGATTGCTGTTTCTTTAGTCTGATTATGAGTATTCTCTGGTAAATAGTTTGTATGTATCATGTGATTAAGTCTGTCTGCTAGTGAGGAGACAGAGTCTTAATCACCTGGATTAATGTAGCCCGGAATATTCACCTCAAAATTATAAGTAGTAAGATCAGGTGAATTATATCTGGGTCCAGAGATAAGTTTGTACTATGTAAACTTTTAGATAATAAGTAGCAGTTTATATAGGTTTGTGACAGATAAGTGAGGTCCCCTTTAAGGTAATACTGTGCCTTTAAATAATACACCTTGCGGTAAAGATAAGTTCACAGTGTGGATTATAATGTTTCAGCTTGCTGGCCCTTTAAATAATACACCTTGTGGTAAAGATAAGTTCACAGTGTTAAGTTTACTGTTTCAGCTTGCTGGGCCTTTAAATAATACACCTTGCAGTAAAGATTTGTAAACAGTGTTAAGAATACTGTATCAGCTTGCTGCGCTGTTAAACATTACACCATACAGTAAAGATAAGTTCACAGTCTTAACGGCAATGCTAACACTTGTATACGGAACCTGGCTCTAGCAGCTGTGTGCATGCAGCTTCTCTGATCCTCTCTGCAGATTGCGGCCTGTGTCTGTTAAGCTGGAAGTTGTTAGAGCGGCGTGCGTGCTGCAGTTGCAACAGGTGACTTCTGCTTTAGATGAGAAGTAGCTTCAGTTGAAGGAGACAGAGCTAATCACAGAACAAGTGATACTCTGTTTTAGACAAGTAACAAGAAAGGCTGGAGAGTGAGTGGGTATCAACCTTCAATAAACCAGCAAAGGTGTATGGGAAATGGAAAGCTTTTAAAGGAAAAGAGAGCCAGATAATTGATTCTTAAGGTGGTATGTGAGATGTAGTAACATAAGTTAAGGTGGAACTGAGGAGTTCATGACACATCCCCCCCTCAAAAGAACCTCAAGGAGGTGTCAAGGCGCTGGACGATCAGGATGCCTATGGTGGAACACAGACACCAGAAGGGGAGCTGATAGATTGGATGCCGGCTCCCAGGAATCCTCAGATGAGTCATACCCCGACCAGCGGACAAGGTATTGGAGTTCACCGTGATACCTTCGGGAGTCGACTATAGAATGTACTTCGTATTCGGGGTCAGGTGTAGGAGATTCCGGAGGAGATGGAGAGACATGGGTAGAGGGATCACAGGGTTTGACAAGTGACACATGAAATGTGGGATGTATACGGTAAGTTGCTGGGAGTTGTAGGGTAACAGTGACAGGGTTGCTTATAGCCACTATCGGGAAGGGTTCCACAAACAGTTTATTGAATTTCCTACAGGGTGTAGGTAATTTAAGATTTTTGGTGGCGAGCCAAACTAAGTCACCCACTTTGTAGGCGGGTTGGGGACAATGGCGTAGGTCGTAGTATCGTTTCTGGGTGGCTTGTGCTTGCTTGAGGTTCTCTTGTATGACAGTATAGGTCTGTTTAATGGAGTTGACCAAGTCATTTACTTGTGGACAGGGACTGTTTGCAGGAGGTAGCGGGTGAAAACGAGGGTGCCTTCCTGAGTTGACATAAAAGGGTGAAAATCCTGTGGATGAATTAGTAGTGTTATTGAAAGAAAATTCAGCCTGGGGAAGGAGCGAAGCCCAAGAGTCGTGTTTATGGGAGCAAAAACATCTCAGGTATTGCTCCAACCATTGGTTGGTACGTTCACATAGCCCATTTGTTTGCGGGTGGTACGATGTAGTCAGGTGTTGCTGAATGCCAAGAGATTGACATAGGGATCTCCAAAACTTGGATGTAAATTGCGACCCTCTGTCACTGAGTACAGATACTGGAAGGCCATGCAGTCGAACAATCTCTTTGATAAATAGATCTGCAGTCTGCTGTGCTGTAGGAAGTGAAGCTGTAGGAATGAAGTGGGCCATTCTAGAGAACAGGTCAACTACGACAAAGATGACAGTCATGCCACAGGAGCTTGGAAGATCAACGATAAAATCCATAGAGACGTATGCCCACGGATAGTCTGGTAAGGGTATGTTTTGCAATAGGCCCAGAGGGAGTTGATGAGATGGTTTACAGGTTTGACAGGTGGAACAGGAACTTATATATTGTTTTACTGAGTGTCTCATAGAAGGCCACCAGAAGTGCCTTTGTAGAAGGTCATAGGTCTTATGTATTCCCAAATGACTAGCTAAGGAGGAATCATGAGTTATAGATAACACTTTTGTCCGGCGAGATGGTGGTATGTAATATCTTGACTTATTACAGAGGATACCGTTTTGATCAGGGGTGAGAGGGTAAGTAGCCTTTGTTGTATCCAGTTGTTGTTGGTTCTTTAATTCAGTGCTATCAGGTGAGAGTACACCAATTATGGATGTAACGGGAACTATTGTTGAGTTGGGATGAGCAGTGGAAGGCTTAATATCCTTTCGAGACAGAGCGTCCGCCTTACCATTTCTTGAACCAGGTCGATATGTGATGGTGAAATTGAATCGTGAAAAGTACAAGCTCCACCTGAGCTGACGAGCTGACAAAGTACGACTAGTTTGAAGATATTGTAGGTTTTTATGGTCCGTATAAATTACTATTGGATGTTCTGCGCCCTCCAGCAAATGTCTCCACTGGTCAAATGAAGTCTTAATTGCGAGAAGCTCCTTTTCCCCCACTGGATAGTTGAGTTCAGCAGGTGTAAGGAGTCTGGAGAAGTAACACACTGGGTGCAAAGGATCTTTTGGTAAGAGTCTCTGGGATAGAATAGATCCGATGGCGTATTCGGACGCATCCACTTCCAATACGAATTGTGCTTTGCTGTTGGGAATGTGCAGTACTGGGGAAGTAACAAATAGAGATTTAAGGAGTTCAAATGCCTTTTGAGTTTCTGGAGTCCAGATGAATGGCTTAGAGGTCCTAGTCAGGTTAGTGAGTGGCCTAGCAATGGCTGCAAAATTGCAGATAAAGCATCTGTAAAAATTGGCGAAGCCTAAGAACCGCTGGACTTCTTTTATGTTGGAAGGTATAGGCCAAGTGGTGATGGCAGAGATTTTACTATCCTCCATAGATATCCTGCTATTGCTAATGCGATAGCCAAGAAATGATACTTCATTTACATGGAAGAGACACTTCTCTAACTTGACATACAGCTTATGTGTCTGTAATCTGGATAACACTAACCTGACGTGTTTGACATGTTCAGAGAAAGAGGAAGAATAGATAAGAATATCGTCTAGATAGACCACCAGGAAAGTGTCGAGGATGTCCCTAAAGATATCATTAATGAAATTCTGGAATGTTGCCGGAGCATTACACAACCCGAATGGCATAACTGTATATTCGAAAAGACCATACCTGGTCCTAAATGCAGTCAGCCACTCGTCTCCGGACCTTATTCTTACAAGGTTGTAGGCGCCCCTAAGATCAAGTTTAGTAAAAATAGTGGCGCCTCTTAACCTCTCAATTAACTCGGGAATGAGAGGCAAAGGGTACCTGTTCTTTTTAGTACGCTTGTTTAATTCCCGATAATCTATTATCGGACGTAAAGACCCATCCTTGTTTTTCACGAAAAAAATGCCGGCACCGGCAGGGGAGGTGGAAGGGCGAATAAAACCTTTTTTTAGATTATCAGTGATATAGGTTTTTAAATGAGCCAATTCAGGTCTAGAAAGAGGATAGATGTGGCCATAGGGAATGGTTGCCCCGGGAAGTAAGTCTATGGGGCAATCGTAAGGCCTATGTGGGGGCAACGACTCGGCTTCTGTTTTATTGAAGACAGCAGAGAAGTCAAGATATTGTGTAGGAATAGGAGATGAGGAAGTAGTGAACAAGTGAGTGTTTGGAAAACAAGTTGAGACACAGTATGGAGAGGAGAATGAAATGGTGAGGGTATCCCAATGTACCACAGGTTGGTGTAGTTGAAGCCAAGTGATTCCCAGAACAATAGGGTAAATGGGAGAATAAATAATATCAAAGGAGATAGTTTCAGTGTGACCAGGTGGAGAGGAAACGAGTAAAGGAATAGTCTGTTGAGACACTGGACCAGATGCTAAATGCGAACCATCAATGACTTTTATAGGCAAAGGTGTGATTTTAAACTGAAAGGGTATTTTATTTAATTCAACCAAACGTAAATCAATAAAGTTGGCGCAAGCGCCTGTATCGATGATTGCGTTACACTCTATCCTGTGTCGGTCCCACTGCAAAAGCAAGGGAATGGTAAGGTAAGCTGTAGCAGTGGTTTTTGTGTGGAAACAATGTTTTATGTTATGGATCTTACCTATCTTCTGCTTTAGTAATAGAGGGCACTCCTTAACTGCATGACCAGTACCTGCGCAGTACATACATAAATTCGCAGTTCGGCGTCTAGCCTTTTCCTGCGGGGTAAGTGGACCCCTAATAAAACTGATGTCCATGGGTTGGTCGGACGGTGGACCAACGGTTGGAGGAGTTGGCAGTACCCTGCGAACAGGTGCTGTAGATGGGCTTCTTTCCTGCTTCCTCTCTCTAAGGCGTCTGTCAATTGTAATTGTGAGGGCATAAAGGTCGTCAAGACGATCCGGTATACCAATCCTGGCGAGCTCATCCTTGATCTCCTCTGGAAGTCCGAGACGGTATTAGTTTTTTAGAGATACCTCATTCCAGAGGGAATCTCTAGCCCAGATTCTAAATCTGGTAATGTACTCTTCTACCGGTGCTTTAGACTGCTTTAAGTTCCTGAGTTTACTTTCTGCAGTTATTTGACGGTAGGGGTCATCGTAGAGGCCTGATAATGCCTTTAGAAAAGCATCCAGGGAATTTAGAATGGGGTCCTGGGTCTCATAAAAGGAGTCGGCCCAGGCCCTGGGTTCTCCCCTGAGATAGGAGAGTATGGTTAGAACCTTGGACCTATCAGTTGCATATGTCCTAGGACGAAGGTCAAAAAGCAAGAGGCATGCATTCCTAAACTGCCTAAATGTGGAACGATCTCCAGAAAATTTCTCCGGGTAGGAGACTTGGGGTTCTGCTTGATGATCAGTTCCAGAGTTCCTATTTGACAATGCTTCCCTTAAACAGGCTTTGAGACTCTGGTTTTCTACCTGCAGCTCTCTAAAAGCCTGTGTCAGACTATCCAAACGCTGATTTAGGGTATGGATTTGTGATGTCAGGTCACTGGGCTCCATTATCAAACATAGATTTTATGGCTGGTTTATTATGTAATGATCAGCAATTTGATTGCTGTTTCTTTAGTCTGATTATGAGTATTCTCTGGTAAATAGTTTGTATGTATCATGTGATTAAGTCTGTCTGCTAGTGAGGAGACAGAGTCTTAATCACCTGGATTAATGTAGCCCGGAATATTCACCTCAAAATTATAAGTAGTAAGATCAGGTGAATTATATCTGGGTCCAGAGATAAGTTTGTACTATGTAAACTTTTAGATAATAAGTAGCAGTTTATATAGGTTTGTGACAGATAAGTGAGGTCCCCTTTAAGGTAATACTGTGCCTGTAAATAATACACCTTGCGGTAAAGATAAGTTCACAGTGTGGATTATAATGTTTCAGCTTGCTGGCCCTTTAAATAATACACCTTGTGGTAAAGATAAGTTCACAGTGTTAAGTTTACTGTTTCAGCTTGCTGGCCCTTTAAATAATACACCTTGTGGTAAAGATAAGTTCACAGTGTTAAGTTTACTGTTTCAGCTTGCTGGGCCTTTAAATAATACACCTTGCAGTAAAGATTTGTAAACAGTGTTAAGAATACTGTATCAGCTTGCTGCGCTGTTAAACATTACACCATACAGTAAAGATAAGTTCACAGTCTTAACGGCAATGCTAACACTTGTATACGGAACCTGGCTCTAGCAGCTGTGTGCGTGCAGCTTCTCTGATCCTCTCTGCAGATTGCGGCCTGTGTCTGTTAAGCTGGAAGTTGTTAGAGCGGCGTGCGTGCTGCAGTTGCAACAGGTGACTTCTGCTTTAGATGAGAAGTAGCTTCAGTTGAAGGAGACAGAGCTAATCACAGAACAAGTGATACTCTGTTTTAGACAAGTAACAAGAAAGGCTGGAGAGTGAGTGGGTATCAACCTTCAATAAACCAGCAAAGGTGTATGGGAAATGGAAAGCTTTTAAAGGAAAAGAGAGCCAGATAATTGATTCTTAAGGTGGTATGTGAGATGTAGTAACATAAGTTAAGGTGGAACTGAGGAGTTCATGACAGTGCAGCTTGTAACATATTTAGTACAAGTATCACCTATTTGCAAACACTTTAGGCTAAAAAACAAGACAGACCCCCAGCTTGGATATTTTATACCACAATAGCACACACCATTTACTTGTGGGACAGGCTTAAAAATAAATATCCTCTAATCACACAGAGATCTAGAGCCACACCTTTAGACTCCCTAGATCAGAACTTTCCAAACTTTTCGTGTTGGTGACACACTTTAGATCTACATAATTTCGCGACATAGTAATTCAGTTATATTAGCAAACAGGAGGTTAATCTAACTTGTTGCAAGAGATACGGACATATACATAAATTGTATAATAAAATATATTTACAAGTAACAGTATGTATGTGCAAGAATTGAAAAAAAAGGTTAACACCAATAGCAATTATTAATTGAATGTATGAGGTAGATGGGATGAACAGTTTCTGAATATTTGGTGGAATATTAGATAAAGACACTCGCCTTTCATCATCAAGCAGCTGTCCCACTCACTGACTACACATGCAGTAACAAGCCGATTGAGGGGACAACACGTGCAGTCAGGAGCCAATATGCCATCAAAACCACCAATGGGAATAGTTTCAGTTCCTGCTGAGCTGCACCAATAGGTTAAGATATGTGACCCACTAGGTATCAATCATGTGTCAACCATGTGATATGCGTAGCACTAGCAGGCAGGCGGAAATTCGAAAACCAAAAATAAAATTTAAAAAAATAAATGTAAAAAAAAAATTGTGCTGAAGCAGGGACACACCTACACACTGCCACCGACACACTAATGTGTCACGACATACAGTTTGGAAAGCACTGCCCTAGATAATCCAATCCCATCATTAGTGTTGAGTAAGTGGGCAAATAGAGGCCTATATAGAATAGGGGACGCCCTAATCAATAATTCTATACTATTATATAGTCAATATGTTGAACTTGACCTGATGGACACACACAGCTGGTTCCATTATTTCCAACTTAGATCTAGAGTGCAAACAGTACAATCACAATCACCAAACTCCCCAACAAGCTTTGAAATTATGTGCCTCTCTAGGGACAGACCTAAGGGCGCCATAGCCCAATTATACCAAACCTACAATGTACAGACCGAGACAAATAAAGAAAAGTTGATGCTTTTATGGGAAAATAACAATTTTAACTGGAATGTGAAGGAATGGGTGACCACATTACAAAGAGGGTATTCCTTCTCTATTGGCACTACACTGAAAGAAAATTACATTAACCCCTTAATGACCGAGGACGTGCAGGGTACGTCCTCAAAAAAAAGGCAGTTAATGCCTGAGGACGTACCCTGCACGTCCTCTGTGTGGAAAGCAGCTGGAAGCGATCCTGATCGCTTCCAGCTGCTTTCCGGTTATTGCAGTGATGCCTCGATATGGAGGCATCCTGCAATAACCTTACATGGCCTTCCGGTGCAGAGAGAGCCACTCTGTGGCCCTCTCTGCACCGGACATCGATGGCCGGTATCGTTGGTGGGTGGGAGCCGGCTTGGGAGGCGGGTGGGCGGCCATCGGTGTGTGCTGCTTAGTCAAGGGGGGCGGGATCGGGGGCGGGAATGTTGTTAGGGGGCGCGCGCGGGCGCGCGCGCGTGCACGGAGGGTGGCGGGCGGGCGCGTGCACGGGCGGGAGCGGGTGGGAACCGCTACACTACGGCAAAGAAATGCCCAAATCTTTAATAAGAAATGCCCAAATCTCACAAAAAGAGATCGTGGAGGGGTGGGGGGTTGGTTTGGTGTGGGGGGAAGCTACACTACAGAAAAAATTAGTAAAAATAAAAAAAAAAGCATGTTTTCTTCTAAACTGGGTACTGGCAGACAGCTGCCAGTACCCAAGATGGCGCAGATTAAGTTAGAGTGGGAGGGTTATAGAGCTGTTTGGGGGGGATCAGTGAGGTTAGGGGCTAAGGGGGGATAGTACACAGCAGCATATGTAAATATGCTTTTTTTAAAACACACAAAAAAAAACCAAATATAGCTTTTATTTTAGTACTGGCAGACTTTCTGCCAGTACTTAAGATGTCGGGGACAATTGTGGGGTGGGGGAGGGAAGAGAGCTGTTTGGGAGGGATCAGGGGGTCTGATGTTTCAGGTGGGAGGCTGAGCTCTACTCTAAATGTGATATTAACCCTGCAAGCTCCCTACAAGCTACCTAATTAACCCCTTCACTGCTAGCTATAATACACGTGTGATGCGCAGCGGCATTTAGCGGCCTTCTAAATACCAAAAAGCAACGCCAAAGCCATATATGTCTGCTATTTCTGAACAAAGGGGATCCCAGAGAAGCATTTACAACCATTTGTGCCATAACTGCACAAGCTGTTTGTAAATGATTTCAGTGAGAAACCTAAAATTGTGAAAAATGTTACGTTTTTTTTAATTTGATCGCATTTGGCGGTGAAATGGTGGCATGAAATATACCAAAATGGGCCTAGATCAATACTTGGGGTTGTCTACTACACTACACTAAAGCTAAAATTACCCCAAAAAGCTCCCTACATGCTCCCTAATTAACCCCTTCACTGCTGGGCATAATACACGTGTGGTGCGCAGTGGCATTTAGTGGCATTCTAATTACCAAAAAGCAACACCAAAGCCATATAAGTCTGCTATTTCTGAACAAAGGGGATCCCAGAGAACAATTTACAACCATTTGTGCCATAATTGCACAAGCTGTTTGTAAATAATTTCAGTGAGAAACCTAAAGTTTGTGAAAAAATTTGTGAAAAAGTGAACAATTTTTTTTATTTGATCGCATTTGGCGGTGAAATGGTGGCATGAAATATACAAAAATGGGCCTAGATCAATACTTTGGGATGTCTACTAAAAAAAAATATATATATGTCAATAGATATTCAGAGATTCTTGAAAGATATTAGTGTTCTAATGTAACTAGCGCTAATTTTGAAAAAAAATGGTTTGGAAATAGCAAAGTGCTATTTGTATTTATTGCCCTATAACTTGCAAAAAAAGTAAAGAACATGTAAACATTGGGTATTTCTAAACTCAGGACAAAATTTAGAAACTATTTAGCATGGGTGTTTTTTGGTGGTTGTAGATATGTAACAGATTTTGGGGGTCAAAGTTAGAAAAAGTGTGTTTTTTTCCATTTTTCCTCATATTTTATAATTTTTTTTATAGTAAATTATAAGATATGATGAAAATAATGGTATCTTTAGAAAGTCCATTTAATGGCGAGAAAAACGGTATATAATATGTGTGGGTACAGTAAATGAGCAAGAGGAAAATTACAGCTAAACACAAACACCGCAAAAATGTAAAAATAGCCTTGGTCCCAAACGGACAGAAAATGGAAAAGTGCTGTGGTCATTAAGGGGTTAAAACAGCCTATAAATCATAATTACACCCAACTAGACTACACCCCCGAGTAAATAACATTCATGCATATGTGGTGGCACTGCGGATCAGCCGCACAAACATGGACCCATACCTCAGAAATATTAAGTACATTATTTGAAAAAGCAAATAAACCTTTCCCCAACACAAGCTTTATTACACAAACCAATTCCGGGCCTTACTAAATACATCTGTAAAATAGTTATGATAATATGCACTGCATTCAGACTATGTAATGCCCGGTATTAGAAGAAAGAATTACCGAACTTCTTATTAGTCATGAGTAAGATAGAACCAATCTACCAAATGTCTAGCATCTCAGATGATCTATAAGCCCAAAAAGACCAATTTCAAGTGGTGTGGGAACCTTGGATAAGGTATACCAAAGCAGCTCAATGGAACACTCATAGACAAAGGTTGGTGGCGGACCGGACTCCCACTACTACTTCCATCTCCGCTTGCTGACGTTTCTACAGAGGCTTCTATGTATGGGGGATAATTACATGTACATGCGCTGAATGTCAAAGAAAATTTGAAAAAGTCTATCTGTACGTATAGTAATCTGGTCCATGATCAGATACATTTTTGGTCTGGAATATGTAATCTAAAAAACCTGTAAACCCTACTTTCTTTATACTATTATCTGTTGATTAGTATGGAGATGTCTCGAAATATTTCATATTGTTTATTTTGTTTTTTGTAACAAATCTAATAAAAAATATATAAAAAAAAATATCAGATTTCATTAAATAGGTGTAATTCTCTGGAATTTTATTCCCTAGACTGCAATGGCAACCTGTTGCGTGTATTGCTATGCTTACAAGTGCGGCTGCATATTGGTTTGATGTATTGTCTGATTCTATTCTTTAGCAGACTTCTCTGGAGGAGATTCAGGATAGAATTAAGGCTTTAAAAGTGGCCAATTCTTTTATTGCGGACGCTTCTTTACAGGTTGTCAAGTTGGGAGCAAAGATTTCTGGCTTTGCTGTTTTGGATCGCAGGGCTTTATGGTTAAAGTCCTGGTCTGCGGATGTATCATCTAAGTCTAAACTTTTATCAATTCCTTACAAAGTTTGGCTGAAATAATTTCTGATATTACTGATGGGAAGGGACATTCTCTTCCTCAGGATAAGAGAAATAAGCAGAAAGGTCGTCAGAGTAAATTTCGTTCCTTTCGTAACTTCGCTGGTAAGTCTTCCTCTTCCTCCTCCAAGCAGGATCAATCCAGGCCTTCTTGGAGACATAATCAGTCCTGGAGCAAGGGGAAGCAATCTAAGAAGCCTGCCGCTGACTCAGTCAGCATGAAGGATCTGCCCCCAATCCGGGAATGGATCGCATGGGGGGAAGGCTGTCTTTGTTCGCGCAAGCCTGGACAAGGGATGTTCCAGATCCTTGGGTAGTAGATATTGTATCCCAGGAATACAAACTGGAGTTCAAGACTTTTTTCCTCCCTGGGGCAGGTTTCATCTCTCAAGGTTATCGGTAAATCAGTTAAAAAAAAAAAAGAGGCATTCTTAGGTTGTGTCCAGGATCTTTCCAATACGGGAGTGATCATTCCTGTTCCAGTTCAGGAGTAGGGACTAGGGTTTTATTCCAATCTATTTATCGTTCCCTAAAAGGAGGGAACTTTCAGACCCATTTTAGATCTCAAATTGATAAACAAATTTCTCAAGGTTCCATCATTCAAGATGGAGACTATTCGGTCAATTCTACCTCTGGTTCAGGAGGGTCAGTTCATGACTACAGTAGATCTGAGGGATGCATATCTACATATTCCTATTCACAGGGATCATCACAAGTTTCTGAGATTTGCTTTTCTAGACCAGCATTTTCAGTTTGTGGCTTTTCCTTTCAGTATTGCAATTTCTCCCACGGTGTTTTCAAAGGTCCTGGGTGCAGTACTGGCAGTTCTCAGATTGCAGGGGTTTGCAGTAGCTCCTTACCTGGACAACATTCTGGTTCAGGTGCCATCTTTTCAACTAGCAAACTCTAACACGGAGTCGTTGTTATCTTTTCTGCGCTCCCAGGGTTGGAAGGTGAATTTAGGAAAAAGTTCCTTGATTCCGGCCACAAGGGTGGTATTCTTGGTAACCATTATAGATTCTTTGGAAATTAAGATTTTTTTGACAAAAGCAAGAAAGTAAAAAATGTTCAATTCATGTCTGGCTCTTTAGTCATCTCCTCGGCCGTTGGTGGCCCAGTGTATGGAGGTTATTGGTCTAATGGTCTCAGTCAAGGACATCATTCCATTTGCGCGGTTCCATCTCAGACCTCTGCAGTTATGCATGCTAAGTCAGTGGAACGGGGATTATACAGATCTGTCTCCAAAGATTGTTCTGGATCAGGCTGCAAGAGATTCTCTTCCGTGGTGGTTGTCTCAGGATCGTCTCTCCCAGGGAACCTGTTTTCGCAGGCCTACCTGGGTGATTGTGACCATGGATGCCAGTCTGCTGGGTTGGGAGTTGTCTGGGGTTCTCTGAAGGCTCTGGGTCTGTGGACCTGGGAGGAATCAGTTCTTCCTATAAATGTCTTAGAATTGAGAGCAATCTTCAATGATCTTCTAGCCTGGCCTCAGTTGGCTTCAACCCAGTTTATCAGATTTCATTCGGACAATATAACGTCCGTGGCTTACATCAATCATTGGGGAGTTTCAGGGTGCCAGGAATCAGACTGAGACAAGAAGTGCAAAAATAATCACACCTTTATTAATCGCAAAAAATAATAAAAAGTCCACAAGTCAAATAACAAGCCAGGAGTCAAAACCAGAGCTGGTAGTCAGACGAGCCAAGTCAGGAGCCAAAGCGAATAGTCAGACGAGCCAGAAACAGCAACAAGGAAAACAGCAGCGTCAGGAACAAGCCAGGGATCAAGAACCAGGAAGGACGTCAGGCAGCCAGGTAATACACAGGAACTCTCACAAACAGGTCTGAGACAAGGCAAAGCATACTGAACATAGGCCCTTTAAATAATAAGTGATGACATCACAATTCTGAGACTGCATCCTGTCTCACACGGATGATGCATACCAGTCTGGCCATAAAAGGAAGTGCAGGAAATGAGCAGCATCCCACACAATGCACCATAGTCAGGAAGAGAGGTGAGTAAAATGGCTGCCAGCAGCACATGGCAAATAAAACAGGGAAAAAAAACGTGACAGGGAGGAACTCTGAGTTCCTTGGCGATGAAGGAGGTAGCCAGGGTTTTTCAGTGGGCAGAGGCTCACAAATGTTGTCTGTCTGCGATCCACATTCCAGGGGTGGACAATTGGGAAGCGGATTTTCTGAGCAGACAGTCTTTTCATCCGGGGGAGTGGGAGCTTCATCCGGAGGTGTTTTCCAGTTTGATTCTCAGGTGGGGTCAACCGGAGTTGAATCCTATGGCATCTCGTCGCAATGCCAAGCTTCTGAAGTACGGGTCGAGGTCAAGGGAACCTCAAGCGGTTCTAATAGATGCTTTAGCAGTTCCTTGGAAGTTCAGGCTTCCTCGAGTTATTGCTCGGATCCAACAGGAGAGGGCGTTGGTAATTCTCATTGCACCAGCATGGCCTCGCAGGATCTGGTATGCAGATCTGGTGGAGATGTCATCTTTTCCACCTTGGAGTCTTCCGTTGGGGAAGGACCTTCTACTTCAGGGGCCCTTCCTTCATCCAAATCTCGTTTCTCTGAAGCTGACTGCTTGGAGATTGAACGCTTGATTCTTTCTAAGCTTGGTTTTTCTGAGTCGGTCATTGAGACTATGATTCAGGCGCGTAAGCCAGTGAGTAGAAAGATTTATTACAAGATATGGCGTAAATATCTGTATTGGTGTGAATCTAAGGGCTACTCTTGGAGTAGATTTAGGATTCCTAGAATTTTGTCTTTTCTCCAGGAGAGTCTGGAGAAAGGTTTGTCTGCTAGTGCCCTGAAGGGTCAAATTTCTGCGTTGTCTATTTTGTTGCACAAGCGTCTGGCGAATGTGCCAGATGTTCAGTCTTTTTGTCAGGCTCTGGTTAGAATCCGGCCTATGGTTAAATTTTTGACTCTTCCTTGGAGTCTTAATTTAGTTTTGAGAGTTCTTTAACAGGCTCAGTTTGAGCCTATGCATTCTTTGGATATTAAGTTGTTAACCTGGAATTTTGTTTTTGGTTGCTATCTCTTCGGGTCGAAGAGTTTCGGAGATTTCTGCGCTGCAGTGTGAGTCTCCTTTTCTTATTTTTCATTCTGATAAGGTAGTACTTCATACTGCTCTTGGTTTTCTTCCCAAGGTTGTTTCTGTTAAGAATATTAATCAAGAAATTGTTGATTTTCTTTGTGTCCTAATCCTGCTTCTCATAAGGAACGTTTGTTGCACAACTTGGCTGTAGTTCGTGCTTTGCAATATTATTTACAGACGACTATGGATTTTCGCCAGTCTTCTTCTTTATTTGTTATCTTTTCTGGGAAGCGTAAGGGTCAGAAAGCTACGGCTACTTCGCTTTCTTGTTGGTTAAGGAGTATTATTCGCTTGGCATATGAGACTGTTGGTCAGCGGCCTCCTGAGAAAATCACGGCTCACTCCACGAGGGCTGTTTCTTCTACCTGGTCTTTCAAAAATGGTGCTTCTGTGGATCAGATTTGCAAGGCTGCCACTTGGTCATCTTTACACACTTTTTCTAAATTTTACAAATTTGATACTTTTGCTTCAGCTAAGGCTGTTTTTGGGAGAAAGGTTCTTCAAGTAGTGGTGCCTTCTGTTTAGGTTAACTGTCTTGTCCCTCCCTTATCATCCGTGTCCTCTAGCTTGGGTATTGATTCCCAATAGTAATTATGATGATCCATGGACTCACCATGTCATTAGAAAGAAAATGAAATATATGCTTACCTGATAAATTTGTTTCTTTCTTGACACGATGAGTCCACGTCCCACCCTGTGTTTTCAGACAGTTTATTTTTATTGTTATTTTTTAATAAACCTCAGGCACCTCTGCACCTTATATTACTTCCTTTCTCCTTTCCGTTTTGGTCGAATGACTGGGGGTTGTGGGTAAGGGGAGTGGTATTTAACAGCTTTGGCTGTGGTGCTCTTTGCCTCCTCCTCCAGGCCAGGAGTGATATTCCCAATAGAAAATATGATGATCCGTGGACTCACCGTGTCAAGAAAGAAACAAATGTATCAGGTAAGCATAAATTTCATTTTTTTCATTAGGTAATTTAGCAAGTGTATTTTGTTCTAAATTATATACATTTAAAAAGTGTATATATACAGGTACAGAGGCCCAAATCCAGAATTCAAAAATCCAAACTTATTCTGAAATCCAAACTTTTTTATTAATATTTTCTTAAAAATAAAATGATCAAAAATGACTCTCTCTGTCTCACACTTTTCTCTGTCTTTTTGTTTCTGCGTTCTGCAATGCAAAGGATAGTCTATATTTATTTAAAACAATTGACACTCTGATAACAGTACTATCTTTCTAATGGTCCTATGTATACAAAAGTATTAATAATTATATAAACTACCTTTTAGGTTCATTGTATAAACTGTATAATGACATGTAAATATTGCCTAAATGACATAAGATATTATTCCATCCCCTCTCCAAATGGTCCAATTGTACAGATGCAAATATTTCAAAGTATTCCGAAATATAAACCTTTTCCGATCCCACACAGTTTGGATAAAGAGTTTTCTACCTGTACCGTCCAATTAAATTCATTTTATAGCAACTACCTTTCCTAGGCAATGTTTAACTAAAATGTGGTTATAATTTAAAGGGACAGTAAACACCAGAATTTTTGTTGTTTAAAAAGGTAGATAATCCCTTTATTACCCATCCCCCAATTTTCCATAACCAACACAGTTATAATATACTTTTTATTTCTGTGATTACCTTGTATCTAAGCCTCTGCAAACTGCCCCCTTATTTCAGTTATTTTGACAGACTTGCATTTTTAGCCAATCAGTGCATGCTCCTAGGAGCTTTACGTGCCTGAGCTCAATGTTATCTATATGAAACACATGAACTAAAGAACTACATGAACTAGTGGTGCTTTCAGATTAGAGGTGGCCTTCAAGGTCTAAGAATTAGCATATGAACCTCCTAGATTTAGCTTTCAACTAAGAATTACAACAGAGGGGTTTTTTGGTTACGCACACCACAAAAGGACTGTTTAAACTTAACACACATATTGTGGGAGTGCTACCAAAGTGACCAAAATAATTACAAAACAACAAAAGATATTTTGGTGCACATCCAACCACTTAAGTCCACTCTTTCATGGCATATGAGTATATGCTTCTGTCTGCCAAATATACTTACATAGCTTCTAATAAGATTGGGATAAACATCTCACAATAATATGAGCTTATATTTGTGCTGCAAAAACAAATATACTTCTATCTGCTAAATATATTTACATAGTTCAAATAAAATTGAGATTAACATCTTGCAATAGTATTGACTTATATTTATGCTGCAAACATTTTTTTTTTTTGCTTTTTAAAAAAATGCCTTTAAATGAAATGGGATCTTAGTCACACAATATGATCATATTCTGCTAAGCCAGTCACCACTTACAAGGTGTCCCATAAAGACTGGTCCTATACTAACCAGTTTCCACACTGCAGCAAGTCATGTCTACACAGTGTGAAGCTTTCTAGCTTATTGAGTATATTTATCAGGAACACACCTGGGCTGGGTGGCGTGCAGTAACCAAAGGGGAGGGATTTGGTCAGCTCCCTATTTAAGAAATACAACAGAGGGGTTTTTTGGTTACGCACACCACAAAAGGACTGTTTAAACTTAACACACATATTGTGGGAGTGCTACCAAAGTGACCAAAATAAATTTAAAGGCATTTTTTTAAAAAGCAAAAAAAAATAAAAATTTTGCAGCATAAATATAAGTCAATATTATTGCGAGATGTTAATCCCAATTTTATTTGAACTATGTAAATATATTTAGCAGATAGAAGTATATTTGTTTTTGCAGCACAAATATAAGCTCATATTATTGCGAGATGTTTATCCCAATCTTATTAGAAGCTATGTAAGTATATTTGGCAGACAGAAGCATATACTAATATGCCATGAAAGAGTGGACTTAAGTGGTTGGATGTGCACCAAAATATCTTTTGTTGTTTTGTAATTATTTTGGTCACTTTGGTAGCACTCCCACAATATGTGTGTTAAGTTTAAACAGTCCTTTTGTGGTGTGCGTAACCAAAAAACCCCTCTGTTGTATTTCTTAAATAGGGAGCTGACCAAATCCCTCCCCTTTGGTTACTGCACGCCACCCAGCCCAGGTGTGTTCCTGATAAATATACTCAATAAGCTAGAAAGCTTCACACTGTGTAGACATGACTTGCTGCAGTGTGGAAACTGGTTAGTATAGGACCGGTCTTTATGGGACACCTTGTAAGTGGTGACTGGCTTAGCAGAATATGATCATATTGTGTGACTAAGATCCCATTTCATTTAAAGGCATTTTTTTAAAAAGCAAAAAAAAAAAAAATGTTTGCAGCATAAATATAAGTCAGTACTATTGCAAGATGTTAATCTCAATTTTATTTGAACTATGTAAATATATTTAGCAGATAGAAGTATATTTGTTTTTGCAGCACAAATATAAGCTCATATTATTGTGAGATGTTTATCCCAATCTTATTAGAAGCTATGTAAGTATATTTGGCAGACAGAAGCATATACTCATATGCCATGAAAGAGTGGACTTAAGTGGTTGGATGTGCACCAAAATATCTTTTGTTGTTTTTCAACTAAGAATACCAAGAGAACAAAGCAAAATTTGTAATAAAGTAAATTGGAAAGTTGTTTAAAATTGCACGCCCTATTTAAATCAACCCCAAATTTTTATTTCATGATTCAGATAGCTAATACAAATTTAAACAACATTCCAATTTACTTCTATTATTAATTTTGCTTCATCTTTCAGATATCCTTTTTTGAAGAAATAACAATGCACATGTGTGAGCCAATCACATGAGGCTTGTATGTACAGCAACCAATCAGCAGCTACTGAGCCTATATAGATATACTTTTCAGCAGCTAATATCAAGAGAATAAAACAAATTAGATAATAGAAGTAAATAAGAAAGTTGTTTAAAATTGCATTCTCTTTTTTTTATAATATTTATTTATACGTGCCAACAGTGTAATTAGGCTTAAGCATATTACAAAAATAAGAACACCACACAGGGCGTCAACCAAGATACATCAATGCAATAATATACTAACAAAGTGTGCCTATTCCATCCATTTTATCTTAGAGATGTAAAAGGAAATTAAATCAAAAGTATTCCAACTTTTTACACTGATAGCACATTTTATTAACGAACAATAAACCAAGCAAAACAGAGAAAAAAAAAAAAAAGGCATGTTCGTTCTAAATCATGAAAGAAAAAAATGTGGGTTTCATGTCCCTTTAACCCCTTAAGTACCAGCGACGTACCCTGTATGTCACTGGCCTATTTTTGGGACTTGATTGTTTTATGGCGCGGTCTTGCCACTAGCGTTGAGACTGCTCTATTCCACAAAGCCTGCTGGAGGGAGGGCATTAATAGCGTGTTCTTGCTAGACTTGTGCTATTATGTCCTAAAAAAAAACTTAACAACCAGTGACATACAGGGTACATTGTGGTCATTAAGGGGTTAATTTTGACATAAGTGTGCGTATAATGGAATATGGTCCTCAGCCAATCTTACTATTAGTTATAGGTCCTGCTGAACTTTATTCTTAGACTGTTGACCATTTTTAGATTTTGGTGGACAGAGAGTTGTTGGTAGTTACTTCATTCTTCGACCCAGGCAGCCCATTGTCTTGAGCTGGCCCAGTCCATTTGCATGGGTTAAATAGGAAGGGGTCTATTCCAATAAAAAAAAAAATCTGCTTTTTTAGAACTCCTGTTGCACCTTTTTCATCATCAAAGTGATCATATTTCAACCATAACGCATGCTCCATATTGGGGGGGGGGGGGGGAGCTTATTGGATCCCAGCATGCATGGGCAGCATCAACTTTGGTGATCACAATCCACTCACCCACAAGTTTTGGACAACAAATGAACATGGCCTTTTGACATGTTTAAGAGTATTCCAAGATGGTTTGAAATAGTTTGTATTATGTTGCACATGTGCCACACACTCTGAAATGGCCACTGAATATATGGTCTAGATTCATTAAATCTATATTCATCACTATCGTATAGTCAGTTAGTGATCGGTGCAGTCATTTACTTATGTATAAAGGGACAGTAAAGTAAAAAACTTAAATTGAATGTATAGAGCATGCAATTTTGATAATTAGAAGTAAATTGAAAATATTTTTAATTTTGCTAAGTCCTCTTGAAATCACCCTTAAAATGTTTGATTTTTCACTTTACATACTCTAATTTTCATGATTGAAGGTTACAGCAATTTCATTGTATTAAGTAACTGTGCAATTGGCAAACGGTTAACTTCTAATGATAGATGCCCATTTTGTCTTGGTTCTTGGTGACCAAGATCTTTTTCACAGGTTTTTGCAGACAACAGAAGTCACAAATATTGTATTTTTAAAAATGGTGATTTACAGTATCTAGAACATTGTCTTTCCATCTTCTTACAAAAATATAGATTTGGCAAAGTGGTTTGAAAGTTTTGGCAATTATAATAGACCTCGTCACTTAGAGGTTTCACAATTTACAGTATGAGAACTATTTAAATTCCTCTATAGAAGATACTTTGCAGCCATTTTCTTCTTATACTAATTCATTTCTCACAGTGTCCTTGATTTTAGATTAAAATCTCACGAAAACCAAAAACCAGGTTTTCTCAATAAACAAAATAAATCATTTTAAAATATTAAAAGCTTTTAAAAAATTAACTTGGCAAACATGTCCAGTATACCCATCATGTCCACATACAAGTGGCATTCAGATTGTTTAGCACCTATCATGAACAGTACACAAATTGCAACATACGCCCCATTACCACTCCATTAGCCCATCATGGTTTCATGTATGCGGCAATAATGAGTGCCTTGTGGGAAAATGGGTGTTTTTGACTTGGAAAGAGTGTAACCGCTTAGTTAAAAAAATAAAATAAAAAAAAATGGCCAATCCTGTTTTTTTTCTTCCGATATTGTAAAAGAAAATCGGAAATATTGGAATAGACCCAAAAGTAATAAAGAAGAATTAATTTAATGATAACATTCTTACATGAAATAGAACATTGTATTATTAAACTAACATGTTCCTTTTATGTTTTTAATCAGTAAAGCCAGAGATGGCACCTGTCTATATTTACAGCCGCCCCTTGTGCTTTGTTAGCTGCATGGACGCTGCTTCCTGTCTTTACTTCTGTACTAACACTGCACCAACCTGCCAGGCGCCTCAAACTACAAAAGGAAGAACTAAGGAAAATAGAATCTTATAAATAGCCTCACTGAGCTGTAATATTTTCCTGACATGGACACTTTGTGATGAGATCACCTGCCCAGTTTTGGGTTCACTTAAGAAGCAGCACAGGAATTAACATTTTTTTTTTGTTTTAGTCTGTTTTGGAGTTGGCAAATGTTGGTTGTTCTATAACTGGTTTTACATTGCTGTTAAGTAGAAAAGGATAACGACTTTCTTGTGTAGCAAACTGCAATGATAACAAATACAATTATTTTAAACCTATTTGAAAATTAAACTTCTCTTGGGAGTATTGCCACCCAACATCATACAATCATAATAAATAAATAAATATATATATATATATATATATATATATATTTTTTATTTAACAAAATAGTGAAAAAAGCTGGTAAGTTTGCCAGTGAGCTGAATGTACAAATGTAACTTCAGCTAAGCCTTTTTTTTCCTTTGCTATTTGCCCTGTATTAAGTGTAAACTTGTCCTGTCAGGTTGAGAAGTAGGCTGTAGCCTCTGAGGTGCAGTACCTGTTTGTAGAAATTACATATGGACTTGTGGGGTGCATCGTATCTATGGTTACAACCTTGTGTCATACATATACCACCAGAAGCATACTTAGTAGTGACTGTGGATCCCTGAACTAGTCAATCGTCAGTGTGAATGAAGCAGAACTCTCCCATCTGTGGCAAAGGGTAGATGAGGAGGATCTACCTTCTTAGGTGTGTGGTAACAAAGCAATCCACCTGTGATATCAATATCTGTGATGGTGAAATTACAACTTCTGTAGATGTAGAACATCTCAATGGGTCTTCAAACTTGAACATTTTTCTTTCTTGACTCAGAGGGAGCATACAATTTGATTCTTGAGAACTATATGGCAGTGTTCAACATTTTTCTTGTGAAACTGACGTATAATGCTCAACACATACATGCTCCTGAACCTGCCTACCTGCTTTTCAACTAAGAATACCAAAAAAACCTAGTACATTTGGTAACCGTAAGTAAAATGCAATCTTTTAAAATCTTAAAATGTTATGATCAATCTGAATCTTCAAAGAAAAATGTTGGATTTCATGTCCCTTTTCAGTTAGGATGTGACTGCTAGATTGATAATTATGTGACTTACAAATGCTGTCTTTGCCTTTTTTCCCGTCTCTTCTGTGCAGTTTATTACTGGTGAGCTCTGCATATATACCAGGGGTCAGATATTACCCATCAGTTATTGAATATTTTTATGAAGTCCACTTCACTGGGTTTCCCACTTCTCACTCTGTCAGACGCCTACTCAGCATTCAAGGTAAGGTGAGGATACATGACGGAGGTCCTAAGAGCCTTTGGGCTCCTGGGTCAGTTCTTAGTAGCCGTTGGGGCTCTTTATTCCCTCAAAAAATGAGAGATATTTAGAGGGCGCTGCAAATGTGCAAAAGATTTCTTGATTATAAGGGATACTTGGGAGAAAATAGCGATTTGTCTATATATAATATATAACAGACCTATATGCGGTCAAATTTTTGTGGAAAGATTACACCTTTATCAGTAAAAGTATTTATTCATCATAATGTACAAATCGAATATAAGAAAATATATATGGGACGTCTCCCAGAGATAATAAAAACAATCCTAAAAGCAAATAGCTGTGGTTAAGCACTATTGCATACCCAAAGCATAAAAAACTGATGTATTAAAAGTTAACAGCCTTACCATACAAACAAAACTTATTGGGTGTTTATACACAGATTAAATAGGCTAGGTACATTATTAGTAAAGAGCAATATAATATACCACCAAAAAAGTCTCTTTAAATGCTACTTGTAGATCTATATATGATAATTCACAGTTCACATTTAAATTCAATGTTGTATAAACTTTAGAATTTCCCATACATTGAAGGTGCAGATAAAAACGGAAAGTCTTGGTTATGTGTTTTACCTTGGTGCAGAGAATTACCGTCCCACAGGATTAGTTATACTTTTTCATCTGTGTGCGCTGTAGTACACGCTCCGGTTCCTTATCGCAGTACTTTTCCAAAGTGCTCCTGACATCTCACACCGATCAGCTATTAGCGCTCACTTGACTTGTGCCTACGTCACGACACGGATCCTCCGTGTATCGGCTTGGCTCGCAGTGGAGTAAAGATACAATGTTATCTCTTTGTTTCTTCCTCTGGTGCAGTAACAAACTCCTGTTAGCAGATGTAGGCAATTGAATCCACTTGCACTTAGTGCTAATAGCACGCAAATAGGATTTTGGCGCAAAATAAATTATAATAACCCGGGTTATTGAAAAGTCCTCCAAACAGAACACACTTAGGACAAGTGTAGTGTTAACAACTTTTTTTCATCAATATTCACAGCCTTTTCTCATCAATGCGTTTCACCCTATGATGGGCTTTATCACGATAAATTTTAAAGGTCCTGAGCAAAACATCCTTTTAAAGGTCCTGGGCGAATTTAATTGGTTACAGCAGTTTGTGGCAAATTGAAGTTTAAGGTGGTATACTATAATTTAGCCACTTTCTTGTATAAGGTGGTATATTTACATCTTACATGTTTTATAAAACCATTTCTATTAACACTTCAATATCTCATTATATATACTGATGTATTAAGCATATTCTTTATTAAAAGCAATATATTTAGTTACACAGACACTACTGCTTCTCAAGGTGTAATTTCCACAGAATTTTTTTTATATTATAGAGAAATTTAATTCAAGGGTGTATAAGAAAGAAAACATTGATAGAGCAGTTTCTAAAGCGAAACCAAAACCAAAACCAAAAGCCATCGCCTCTGAATAAAGACACCACTAAGGAAATTACTACTCCATTTATTACAGATTTCAATGCAGACCATGGAATCATTAGGAGGATAGTCGGAAAACACTAGCACCTACTTAAGGCAGACCCCATTTTGGGTGACCTTCTAGCTCCCAAACCTAAGTTTGTATTTAGAAGGGCACAAAATCTCAAGTCAATTCTATCTCCAAGTGATCTGAGACAAAATAAAAAGGGGAAAGTAAAAAAAAGATAGACCTCAAAGGGGACAAAATCACAGGGTTTTACCCATGTTACACGTGTAAGGCGTGTCAACATAGTGTAAAGAAAAAAAGTATCACTATTCCAAACACAAATGAAGAGTTCATGATTAAAGATTTAATTAGATGTACACATAAAAACATAATTTATGCACTACAATGCACATGTAGATTATTATATATCGGAGAAACAAAAAGAATATTAAGAGATAGAATTAGGGAGCACTTATGTTGTATTGCTAATAAAATAGATAAAACACACTTATATAAACACTTTCAGGAGGTACACAAAGGGAAAATTAATGATTTAAAATATTGGGGCATATATAAGGTCAGAGAACACTGGAGAGGGGGGACATTGAGAAAAAATAGTTAATCTAAGAGGCTGAATTAATATATAAATTTGATACATTATATCCTAGAGGCCTGAATTCAGAGCTTGATTTATCACCATTCCTATTTGAATAGGATAATAATGTATGCGCAATAATAAAAATAAAAAATATCCCACCACTAATTTTTAAAATTAAAAGTCCTCTAAGGGAATGTTCCCTATATAAATGTATAATATAATCAGATTCTTTAAATAATTTAAGTATTAAAATGTATTATACATAAAACATTTCTGTGGAAATTACACCTTGAGAATCAGGAGTGTCTGTGTAACTAAATATATTGCTTTTAATAAAGAATATGCTTAATACATCAGTATATATAATGAGATATTGAAGTGTTAATAGAAATGGTTTAAAAAAAACATGTAAGATGTAAATATACCACCTTATAGAAGAAAACGGCTAAATTATAGTATACCACCTTAAATTTCGATTTGCCACAAACTGTTGTAACCAATTAAATTTGCCCAGAACCTTTAAAAGGATGTTCACTTAAGCCTAAAATTTATCTTGATAAAGCCCATCATAGGGTGAAACGCGTTGATGAGACAAGGCTGTGAATATCGACGAAAAAAAGTTGTTAACACTACACTTGTCCTAAGTGTGTTCTGTTTGGAGTATTTTTCAATAACCCGGGTTACTATAATTTTATTTTGCACCTAAATCCAACTTGTGTGCTATTAGCACTAAGTGCAAGTGGATTCAATTGCCTACATCTGCTAACAGGAGTTTGTTACTGCACCAGAGGAAGAAACAACGAGATAACATTGTATCTTTACTCCACTGCGAGACAAGCCGATACACAGAGGATCCGTGTTGTGACGTAGGCACAAGTCACGTGAGCGCTAACAGCTAATCGGTGTGAGATGCCAGGAGCACTTTGGAAAAGTACTGCGGTAAGGAACCGGAGTGTGTACTACAGCTCATGCAGGTTAAAAAGTATAACTAATCCTGTGGGACGGTAATTCTCTGCACCAAGGTAAAACACATAACCAAGACTTTCCGTTTTTATCTGCACCTTCAATGTATGGGCAATTCTAAAGCTTAAAGACGGTATTTCTACTATGGTCCAATAAGTGGTCGTTTTCTTTAATTGCACATACGCCTAAGTTATACAACATTGAATTTGGATGTGAACTGTGAATTATCATATATAGATCTACAAGTAGCATTTAAAGAGACTGTTTTTGGTGGTATATTATATCGCTCTTTACTATTAATGTACCTAACCTATTTAATCTGTGTATAAACACCCAATAAGTTTTGTTTGTATGGTAAGGCTGTTAACTTTTAATACATCAGTTTTTTTATGCTTTGGGTATGCAATAGTGCTTAACCACAGCTATTTGCTTTTAGGATTGTTTTCATTATCTCTGGGAGACGTCCCAAATATATTTTCTTATATTCGATTTGTACATTATGATGAAAAAAAACTTTTACTGATAAAGGTGTAATCTTTCCATATATATATATATATATATATATATATATATATATATATATATATATATATATATATATATATATATATATATATATATATATACAAATCCCTATTTTATCCCAAGTATCCCTTAAAATTAAGATATCTTAAACTCAATTGCAGCGCCCTCTTAATATCCCTAATTTTTTGTATTATTCGTCTGACACCCCTAGAGGAAGTGTGTGTTTTTTTAGCAGGGTGTGATATCAATATATTTTGGGCCAGCGCAATACTATACATTCAATTTTCTAAAACTCTTTATTCCCTCCCAGGTGTCCACATGGGATTTCTAGGTGTTTGATGTCTATTATACTCCATTAGACATATTTGTTCTCCCCTCTATTTGCTTTAGTGAATAAACCTTTATCTGAAGTCATTTACCAAAACTCTCATATACCTGAACTATTTCCTCTGGTGAGACATATATGGTTGATGCTTCTTTCATTACATGATTTTGTCTCCATTTACATAGTCGACAATCGACATTTATGAAGCAAGATTAGCACTTCACAAAATCTTTGATTGTCTGCCATTTAACTCACAGTTTACATACTTCTTGGTTCTTCTTTACCAGTGCAAGAAAACTTGTCAGGAACTAACCATAAGCTATTGCGTTTTATGTTAATACAAAGTGACTGTAGTTTTTGAAGAAAAATAGCAATTTTTGATGATGCGAACATAAAAACCGTGTATATAACAGAGTTATAAAATCTCCACTCTACCCCGTGAAAGGCCTTCTCTGCGTCAAGGGACAGCAGGAAGGCCCCTGATGTTCCATTTCTCCCCCCCTCTTGTTCCAAAAGTGTTGTATAATCTGTAGGACTCTGCGAACATTTACTGTCGATGACGTGCCCCACATGAACCCCGTCTTGTCTTCTTGGATTAGATGCGGTAGAATAGGTTGCAATCGTTCAGCCATAAGTTTAGTTAGAATCTTGTAGTCCAAATTCAGTAACGAAATCGGCCTATATGATTCGGGGAGGAGAGCATCCTTACCCGTTTTTGGAATCAGGGTGATGTACGCTGCAGAGAAAGAGGAGGGGGACGCCGCATCCCCCTGAAAATAGCCCTGAAACATTTCCACCAGAATGGGTGTTACCTGGGGTTGGAGCAGTCTGTAAAACTTGATGGGGAGCCCATCGGGTCCTGCTGCTTTTCATAGAGAAATGGCGTTAATCACCCTGTCCACTTCCTCCCTGCAAATTGGTTCATTCAATTTCTCCATCTGTTCCCGCGAAAGCTTAGGCAGGTTAACAGAGTCCCAAAAATTCTGTTGCACCAGTGCCGAGGTAGGTGGTTCACTAGAGTAGAGTTTGGTATAATAAGCAGCAAATGCCTCTGCGATAGCTTTCACTTCCTTGACCACCCTACCATCATGTTTTATCGCTGCCACATGTTTGGCAGACGTTTTCATGTTAACTAAGGATGCTAGAAGCTTACCCGATTTGTCTCCAAATTTATAGTATTTACCCCTGGTGCGTAACAGAGTTTGTGCTGTAGAGCAAGCATGGCATCATACTCCTGTTTAACCGAGACGTAGCCCTGGTGTAGTGACCGAGAGGGTTTCGTTCGGTGATAAGTCAACAGGTGCTCAAAAATCTTCTTAAATGTAATAGTAAGGCACCCCGTAACCTCCGGTTAATTATGGGGGGAGCCCAGGCCCAAGGGAGGAAGCAGCAGATCCCTCTCAGAAGCAGGGCCGCTATATGGTGTGTTTTGTGATGTGTCACCGATGAATGAGGTATAAGGAGGCTGGGTCAGCAAAACTCTCTCTGTGCTATTTAAGGGCTTGAGGTATCAATCTCAGGAAAAGGAAAGGCCTACAGAGGCGTCAATGTTCCGGGTACTGCAGGTTCCTGGAGGTGTCAGTGATATACTCCACTATAGCCCGTCAGTAAAGT
The DNA here is from genome assembly GCF_027579735.1 of Bombina bombina. Classification (NCBI taxonomy): domain Eukaryota; kingdom Metazoa; phylum Chordata; class Amphibia; order Anura; family Bombinatoridae; genus Bombina; species Bombina bombina. Next base: position 65,299,627 of record NC_069501.1, read on the forward strand.
GGGTAAAGGGCTCTTGGAGGATGCGGGCAGTTCATACTTAACCACATTGGCTGTCGGTGTGAGGCAGACATGTCTCCACAGGATTTCACCCAGGTCCGTACTGTGAGGCTGATTTTCATGCCCAAGTATTCTCTGCTGCGTGGATTGTCTTTCAATAGCTGCAGCGTGGGGAGGCCAGACCTCAAGGTCCCACGAGCCAATGATTTCCCCCTGTACTGAAGCCGGCTCCCACTGTGGTGAATAAAAAAGCGATCTCTGTGAGTTAGATGTTGCGGTCTAGTGATCTGCGGCCAGAGTGTGGTCGGTCCTGTACCGCTCCTATGTTAGCCATTCCCTGCCTGCCACGTTCCCACTGTGGTCTCTGCCGTGTAGGTGCAGTCACTCATGGGGCTCCTCCACAGTGATAGTTTGGCTCAATATCGTGCCCCTTCAGCGCTTCAGTCAGTACTGTGCTTTGGTGTTGGAGCGATGTATGGCTCCCATGAAAAGTATGGGGGAGGGTTTTAACAAGGTTCCCCCACTCTGGGCAGCAGATTCTGCCAAGGAATTTCGTCGGGTACAGGGTAGCCGGGGATGGAAAAGCAGATCTTTGAATAAAGTAGTTTTCTTGGATGGAGCTCCTCTCTCCTGCTGCTTACCCTGTGAACCGCCCACCCACCAAAAGTTGATCGCAGTGTTCTTTACACTCAAATCCATGTTGCATGCTGTCATTGAATAGGTGAGTGACAATTGTACGCTATGAAACTATAGATATCTTATTTAGATAATATTTCATTTATTTGAAATAAAAGCTCTTAATAAAAATCTGTGCTGCAATATCACAGATTTTCATTAAATTCTGAACTCAGGATTGACTCAGACCAGTTGCTAGTTGAATATACTCACTAATCCAGTAATCTGATGTCTCAAAAACTTCAAAGCAGACATTTGTCAAGCTCTAAGATAACTTCAAAAGTTTCCTGCCTGGGAATGTGTAATAAAATGACCTAGCTAGATGGCCCCCTCTGTAGTAAGGAGTGGATGGTCCATCTAAGTGTTAATTAATTCAGGCTAAGTCAAATACACAGGTTCCCAGACTTGATGGCAGCTTCAAATAATCTTAATATTTGAAGGGGAAGTTAAATGTTCATATTAAATAAATTGTCTATATAGTTTTCATTTAAGTTAATATACTAATACTAATAAATACATATATGTGGGTTCTGTTATATACATCTAATATATATATATATATATATAATGCCTGTTGTATCTAATGCCTAGCAAAACTGTGTCTGATATATATAACTGGATTGCTATATTTAAAAATGTTTAACAACTTATTTCAGAATAAACAACATTTTTTTATATTTCAGAAAGCTGATGTACCAATATTCACAGAGGTTCTGAATTGATGAATGCCTACTAATAATAATAATGTTTGTGTGTGTATATATATATATATATATATATATATATATATATCATGAATTAATTACTACAGAATTCTATTACATGTATATGTATGATATAAAATAGCCAGAAAATGTAACAATATAACAGTAGAATATGAAATGAAATATTATTTAATTTCCTGAAAAATAATTAGGTATAAATTAAATAAAAATTACTGAGTCCCCTAATAAAAATATGACTCTTAAGTACATCTCTTAAGACATTATCAGTAAGAAATATATATTATATGTATATGTATGTATGTACAGTATATATATGTATATATATATATATATATATATATATATATATGTGTGTGTGTGTGTGTGTGTGTATATATATATATATATTTCAAATTATACCCATGTTTAGTATTAAAAATACATATCCAATTAAATAAGCTCATATGAAATTGACTGTTAGTTTTATTAATACTGGGAAATCATAAGTGCATCAAATAGTCACTTTCTAAAAATATAAATAATTTACTAAATTAAAACTCCATATAAGGGCCTGCCCCCCGGTGGTCGGTACGGGAATTACAGCCAGAGATATTCAATCATGGGGATTGAATTACAAAGTGACATTACTAGTAGCCGATGAGAGCTAAGGGCGTACCCACAGAATTTAATTGAATGATTTAGAAATGAAGGTGGAGTTTGTCACAAACATAAACACTATGCAAGGAAGGGAAGAAACACAAAAACACACTTTGGTTTTGGGGCCTTACTTTGAACAACTCTCTGTTGGAAAGAGAGATATACCTCTGTATTTGTGATAGCCTGCTTGTGAAAAGAAAGAAAAATTGTGAATACCTTCACGTATGAATTTGGAAAAACTCTGATTGGAAGAGCTGAAACTCTCTAATTTTGGTATTTGTTAATGTATAAGTGGTTTAATGTCTATATTTTAATATTTTAAATCAAAGATATTCTTTATTGCAGTATTTTAATTGAAACTGTGATTTAAAAGGGTATTTTGTATTTATAAATTAATATTGCATAGACCAGGGTATTTTAGATAAGAATACTCATATTAAAATTTAAGTCATTTGACCATTGAGGAAAAGAGAAATTTTGTATTTTATACTTATAAATTATCTTTAAGTTACTGTAAAATATTTTAGAAATTGCATCTATTATTGTGGTTAAATCTCTGGTTGTTTAATTGAAGTACATAAGATTATTTTGGCCTAAATAGTGAATTAATTTTTCCTGGAAATTCCTTTAAATTTGTGGGAGTTAAGCTAAGATTTAATTGTGAGATTTGGATATAAGCGAGGTCCAAACATTGTTAAATAAGCTATATATTAAATTAGTTAATATTTCTGGCTAATTATAAATTGTTCTAGTAAAATTCAAGTGTGAGATTTGATAAGTAATTAATTTTGAGTTAAGGTAGATTTATAGATTATATTGTGTCCATATTACAGAGGAACCAAATTATCTAATTGAATATTATTTGATCTAAATATTTTTATAGCGTGTTAAATTACTTTAAAGGGACACTGAACCCAAATTTTTTCTTTCGTGATTCAGATAGAGCATGCAATTTTAAAGGGACATTAAACCCAAAATTTTTCTTTCATGATTTAGATGGAGAATACCATTTTAAACAACTTTCTAATATACTTTTATTATCTAATTTGCTTCATTCTCTTGATATTCTTTCCTGAAAAGCATATCTAGATAGGCTCAGTAGCTTCTGATTGGTGGCTGCACATAGATGCTTCATGTGATTGGCTCACCCATGTGCATTGCTATTTCTTTAACAAAAGATATCTAAATAATGAAGCAAATTAGATAATAGAAGTAAATTGGAATGTTGTTTAAAATTGTATTTTCTATCTGAATCATGAGAATTTTTTTGGGTTTAATGTCCCTTTAAGCAACTCTCTAATTTACTCCTATTTTCAATGTTTCTTCGTTCTCTTGCTATCTTTATATGAAAAAGAAGGCATCTAAGCTTTTTTCTTGGTTCAAACGCTGGACAGCAGTTTTTGATTGGTGGATGAATTTATCCACCAATCAGCAAGGACAACCTAGGTTGTTCACCAAAAATGGGCCGGCATCTAAACTTACATTCTTTCATTTCAAATAAAGATACAAAGAGAATAAAGAACATTTGATAATAGGAGTAAATTAGAAAGTTGCTTAAAATGTCATGCTCTATCTGAATCACAAAAGAAAAAATTTGGGTTCAGTGTCCCTTTAAGATTGTAATAATCAATTAATACATATACCTGGTCATAAGTGATATTCGGTTTACTGCACAAATATAATCGTTTCATAAAGATTAATTGGTCAGATCTGTTAATCTGAAATGTTCTTTCTTTGTGTAACATCTGTGTTTGTTAAGGAATGCAGTGATCTAAAGACCCCCCTTCCCTTCTCCTTCTCCTCCTCCTCCTCCTGGTGCATGGTATCTAATGGTACTGTGAGTTAAGGACTGGCAAGTAGATAGTCGTAAATTAACACAAGGGCGGTGGTCTTGACAAGACAAAGGAAGACTGAGATAGAATAAAATGTTACACAAAACTTATTCAGAACTTGCCTGGGACAAGAAGCTGTAACATCAGAAGGAGGTTCTCCCACATACCTACAGGAACTTGGTAATCTGTTTTACGTTTAGGTATTGTGTTCATTTTATGTCCCATTTTATTTTTTTATTTTTTTTAAAGTACTTTTTATTGAGGTAAAATCATAAGTAAAACAGTACATATACGTAGGAAATTCATGGCAACATGCCGATATGACATACATCGAAAAAGCAACATAAATGACCAGTATAACAGATATGTCTTTAGAATTATGTACATTCCTTGAGAGCCATCCAAAGAGGATGTTCCTTAGCCATGAGTTATACCTCTTTTTCAATATAGTTTTTATTTTACATCAGCATTACATCAATTTTTCCCAAGGAGTGCATCATTAATAATTATTGTATGCCATTTATTCATCTACCTTATCTTAAACTAAAGCTCTAAATTATAAATAAGTAATTTTTCTCAAGGTCATCCTTGACCAGAGCAATATGCATGCATTTTTGAATTCAATTAACTCAGTTAATTATGGTTGCAATTGAATACTTGCTAAGCCAACCATGATAACAATCAACATAACTAAATAAATCAATTATCCTAGCAAACTAACATCTTTTCTTTCCCTTTTCTTTCTTCCCTTCCTCCCCCTCCTCTTCCCTTCTCTTTCTTCAGGGAAAAAAATTGTTACATGCAATTCATTACATCTACCTCATCTTGATTTAGCTAAAGCTCTAAATTATAAATAATCAATTTTTCTCAGGAGTTTTCCTTGACCAGGGTAGTTTACATGCAGTTTTGATTTCAGTTCACTCAGCTGGTTATAGATACAGTTAATTAATTGCTGAGCCAGTCATGATAACAATCCAAAAAAAGTGAAAATAAATTAGACAACCATATAACAACCAAACTAACAAACCAATATTAAAAAAAAAAAAAAAAAGGGGAGGAAAATTAATTAAGAAATAAGAAATTAGAAAAAGATTTCTCCTGTCCCCCCCTCCAACCCCAGTCCCCCCCTCACCAACCATCCAGCAAAACCAATTCAGAATTTCTGAATGGATAAATTAGATGATCTATTTCAGAATGTGAGAACATCCTGATAAATTTAGCCCATTTACTGAAAAACGCTATTATTTCTCGTTCTGAGGATAGATCCGTTGCTTTTTGTTCGATTAGGCATTGTTTTTTAAGATAATTCTTGAGCTCAGTAATTGTAGGGCTATATCTATCCTTCCAATTTCTAAAGATTAAATTTCTAGCTGCTAGAATAGTTAAGTTTACTATTTTTGAATCGGTGAAGTCCCTATTGTTGTTCGACAGGAAAATAATCATGGGCAGCGAAAGCTTAATATGTGTAGTCTTCATCTTTTTAAGTAACAGGTATTCAGTTTTACACCAAAATTGTTTAAGTCTAGGGCATTTCCATATCATGTGAATTAAATCCGCTGCCGGTAAACTACATTTTGGGCATTTATTGAAGTTTAAGTTATGCCACCTGTAGCCTTTGTCGGGGGTGAAATAAGTTTGATATAATAACTTTATATGAGACTCCCTCCAAGTTTCTGCAATTGTAGCATCGTTTGCTAATCTTATAGATCTAGCTACTTGTAATTCACTCTCTATATTAATATTACTAAGTATTGTCCATTTATGAGCTATTTTCTCTAAATTCACATTTCCTTTATATGAAATCATAAGGGTGTACCAGGGTGATATGGAAAACAAACCTGCTCTGGTCAAGGCCACCCAATTCTCCAATCTTCCCCAAGTCCATTTCCAGGGGAACTTATTTACTAATTGTAAAGTATAATGTCTTGCTTGGAGAAAGGTAAAAAAATCCTGATTGCTCAGGTTAAAATCGTGTTTCAGTTCCTCAAATGATTTAATATTACCTGTCTCTGGATTAAGAAATTGTGAAACCAATTTTAATCCCTGATTATGCCAATGTCGCAATTTTACCGATTGAGATCCCTCTTGGAATTCGGAATTCCCTAGGAAAATTTGATATCTGGGTATATTGATATCCACTTCTAACAGTATAGCTATTTTTCTCCAGGCAGCAATTATCGTATATATAGTTTTGAAGATTTTCACTTGCTTAGGGATCAAATGAAGTGAGATGTGGAGCATAGATGTGGGCAGCAGAGGGTATATTATACTGGCTTCTAGGTCATAATCTGAAAAATGATTTGTTTCCGTGATCCAATCTGCTGCGACTCTTCCTAGGAACGACAAATTATAGAGATATATATTAGGCAATGCCAGACCTGCCAATTGCCTAGGAAGATATAACCTTTGCAAGGATATTCTGGGTTTTTTTGATTGCCATATAAATTTACGCAATGCAGTGCTAAATTTCTTAAAGTCATATAATTTTAATCTAATAGGGATATTTTGCAATATGTAGCAGATCTTAGGCAGTATTACCATTTTAAATAGTGCGATTCGTCCAGTTAATGAAAGTGGTACATTCTGCCAATTTCTCATCTGCGTTGTAGCTTGTAGGAGAATTGGTGATATATTCAGAGAGTACCATTCCTGAGGATGAATAGAAATCAATATTCCCAGATATCTAAACGTTTTGGTCACTACCTTGAAAGGGTTATCTATATAGGAGTTTTCCTTCATTCTTAGCCATAATAATTCTGATTTCATGTTGTTCATTTTGTAGCCTGAAAAATAACCAAATGTTTCAATTATTTCCAATAACTTTGGAATGTTAACTAGGGTATTAGAGATGTAGACCAAAAGATCGTCTGCATATAAGGCTATCTTAACCTCCTTATTAAGAATTTTAATACCCTCGACTTGTTGTCTAATTTTAATAGCCAGTGGTTCTATTGCCAAATCAAATAGTAAGGGGGATAACGGACACCCCTGCCTTGTACCTCTTTTTAATCTTATTTTGTCAGATACTAACCCATTAGTAATTAAACTGGTAGATGCTTGTAAACTGATTTTTTTAACTAGGTTGATAAATGTATTCCCTAGTCCAAATTGTTCTAATGTATCGAATAAATGTTCATGATAGACCTTATCAAACGCTTTTTCAGCGTCTATAGCTAAAATAGCTGCGTCTGGGTAGGTCAGAGGTAGTCTTTTTTCTGAATTATTAAAGTAATCAATAATTAGAAGAAGTTGTCTTATTTTAGCTGCTGAGCTGCGTTTGTATAGAAACCCAGCCTGATCACTATGAATGATCTCAGCTAGCCCTCCCTGTAATCTTTTAGCTAAAATAGAAGAAAATATTTTATAGTCAGAATTTAATAAAGCTATAGGTCTATATGATTCCCTTTGTTGTGGATTTTTTCCTGGTTTGAGTATTAAAGTGGTATAAGATTCCACAAAGTTTGATGGAATTTGAGTCTCTTCTAAAAAGAAATAATTAAAGAGTTTAGTTAACTGGGGAGTAATTGTTGTTTCTAAAGTTTTATAAAATTCGTTCGGGATTGCATCGGGACCAGGGGCTTTCTCAGTTTTTAATGTTTTAATTGTTTGCATTACTTCTAATTCGGTTATTGGAGCGTTTAATTTAGCTTTAAACTCAGAATCACACTTTGTAATGGGTGTATCCTTCCAAAATTTGTCTTGTGCATCTGTCTTAGATATAGAGGTGGAGTATATAGCTTTATAGTATTGCAAGAAAGATTCTGAAATTTCCTCCGTTTTGGTGAGACTATTCCCATCTACCTGTAGACATTCAATTATGTTGGACTGTTTGGAGTTTTTCACCAGTTTAGACAATAGTCTACCTGATTTGTTACCATATCTATAAAACTTTGATTGATATTTTAATTCCATTTGCGTTGTTTGTCAGAATATAAAAGTATCTCGTTCCTCTTTCAATTTGACATATTTTTTCCAATGTTCCTCTAGTGGGGAGATCAGGTATCTATTATATGCATTCACAACAGAATTTAATAATTGTTTTTCCTTTAAACGTGCTTTTTTTTTTATTTTTGCGGTATAAGAGATAATATCACCCCTTAACACGGCCTTCGCCGTTTCCCAGATAATTGACAGACTAGGCACCGAACCTTCATTTAAATTAAAAAATTCTTCCATTTTATTTTGTATCCAATTCTTATATTTCTGATTATTTGTTAAGTATTTTGGGTAGAAGAAACATGACCCTCTTGATTGGTTCTTTTGAGTTGGAATATCTAAAGTTATGGGGGCATGATCTGAGATACATATTTCCATGATTGCTGCCTTAACTCCTATATTATATAACTTGTCGTTTACTAAAAAGAGATCTATTCTCGATAAAGATTTAGATGCCTTCGAATGACATGTGTATCCTTTATAATCTGGGTTTTGAGCCCTCCACACGTCCCTTACCGCAAGATTATGGAAAATAGTGTTAAACAGTTTTGCTTCTAGATTATCTTTTTTAGTCTTTCTTTGTGTATTACCGTGTCTAAATCTATCTAGGGGGCATCGGGGGGCCATATTAAAATCACCCGCTATCACTACATAGCCTTCTGCTACCTGTAACATTTTGGCTTGGAGGGAGTCCCAAAATCGTTGATCTATTACATTCGGGGCATAAAGGTTGCAGATGGTGTATAATACATTAGAGATTTTCAACTTTAATATTATATATCTGCTATCTATATCTATTATTGTGTCTACTATCTGATAAGATATCTTTTTACCCAATAGAATAGCAACCCCTTTTTTTCTTTTTAGTGACGGAGCAAATATTACCTCCGCTACCCATGAAAATTTTAACTTCAAGGATTCTTCACTGTTTAGGTGTGTCTCCTGTAATAATGCTATAGATGTTTCGAATTTCCTAAGGTGAGCTAAGATCGTTTTTCGTTTAATTGGAGAGGTTATACCCCCTATGTTCCAGGACGTTATTCTAATTGCGTTATTCATTTACATATTGTCCATGGAGACCCAGCCCCTTCACCCCTCCCAAGAACAGGAGAGGGGGGTAGGGGGGAGAAAAGAAGAAGATCAACGGGGGCCTACAGGGGGAAGATAGCCAGGCAGGGGAAGGGGGGAGAGGGAGAAAAAGAGAGAAAAAAGAGAGAGAGAAAAAAAAAAAAAAAAAAAAGGGGGGGGGGTAAAAAAAAATAAAAAAATTAAATACATAATCTGTTCTATATAGTGAAGCAGGGAATGCATTCTCCATTGCATTATAAACTTGTTATTTCTTACCCACATACTTTATATACAGGAGACATACAGGAGAAATAACAAAGAAGACAGAATGAGGGGAAATGCTTATCAGTTTATCCCCTGTTCCACTAATTTTTTCTCCGCCTCTTCAACTGAGTCAAAAAAAAACATTTGACCCCCTAATAACAATTTAAGTCTAGCAGGATAGATGACAGTGGCCTGCCACCCTGCCTTAAGCATCTTTCCACAGACCGGGGAGAGCTCCCTCCTTTTTCGAGATGTCTCTATAGAGAAGTCCTGAAAAAGCAAGATTTTATTGCCCTTATACATGATAGGTTGGTTTTTACGATAATATTGTAGAAATAATATTTTGTCCTGAAAGTTTAAAAATTTTGCAATAATTGGTCGAGGTTTAGAAGTAGTGTTAGGACTATCGGCAGCTCCCCAGTCTGTGGACTCAATCAAAATAGAGGACTGGGATTCTGGAATTTTAAGCATTTGGGGTAGAATATCTGTCATTACTTTCATAAGGTCTTCCTGCTTAAAAGGGTCTGGGAACCCAATGATTCTAAGATTATTTCTTCTTGACCTATTTTCTAAGTCATCTATTTTTGCTTGCAATTTTATAATTTCACTCTGGGTGTCCTCAATCTGGGGTATATGAGAATTTGTTATGTCTTCTAAATCTGAGATTCGTTGCTCGACTTCTTGAAGTCTCCTAGAGTATTGTCTCACTTCTGTTGTTAGTAGAGAAAAGTCATGTTTTAGTTCATTTTTTAGAATATCAAATTTAGGAGAGATTGCTTCAAGGATATTAGCTACCAAATCCTGGTTCTCTTGTGATACTATAATTTTTGGGTTTTTTAATGTGGTGACTTCACTCAGATTTTCTGCTGTGATTTCTGTTGTATTCTTATTCTTACGTTCCCTATTCTTGGACGTCATGCCTTGATTGTGCTTAATAGTGATAGTGGGTGAAGTGATATATTTATCCATTAATTAAGGGCAAGGGTGTGAGTCCTGTGATTAAGTGTAAAAGATCCCCCCTTGGAAGAGGGGAAGTCGTGGTCTTGGTGGGAGAAAAAAAAAAGAGAGTGATACAGAGAAGAGAGAAATAAAAAAAAAAAAAAATAAAATAAAAAATAAAAAAAATAAAAAGAGATAAGAGAACGTGCTGTGTGAATTTTAAGGTGCAATATATTGCCCCATGTGGTGACAGTGAGTTCTTATTGAGAAAAATAAAAATAAAATAAAAATTTGTGAGAAAAGTGCATTAAAGTGATAAGGCAACCAAGTGACAACCGATTTAGTTAATCAAGAGATGGCGGCCAAAGGGAATAAATTCTGTTAACAGAAGACTTTAAGTTCTCTTTTTTTTCCCTGCAGGGCGGGTAAATAAATGGGGGATTATTAAGTATGACCCAATTCAATTATTTATATCATTTATGTATATTTTTCTTTGACTCCTAACCTTGTCTTACTACTGGAGGAAAAATTCTATCTACATACCCTTTTTAGGGAGGAGGAGAAAAAGAAAAAGCAATACCAGCAGAAAACAACAGGAAAAACAGAAGGGGAGCAATGTTACAATTATAACTAAGCAAAACCGTCCTCTAATATACATAAGCAAATGACCAGAAACTTCATAATACAGAACAATTTCAAAGTTAGTATCGGGAGAGAAATAAAAAACCAAAGGAAAAAAAACAAAAAAAAAAAGGGAAGAAAAAGAAAAGGGAAAAAAACAAGAGCACAATAACAGATACTCTGGAGTATTTTATCTATAATAATTCTGAGAAAGTCTCCTCGATTATTTAGAGTATTCTCCTCTCTTTCTTCTTTCACCTTCTCCTTACTTCTGCGGCTTTATTCCCAAGGATCTATGAATTATTTTATCATTGCAATATGTCCTTATTCATATGATGGCGATGTTATTTATGGACATTCATGAGGGTTTCTACAATCCTTGGCCCCCAAAGACTTTAATACTGTTCTGTTCTGCAGAATTTAAACTGAGGATCCTTTATCTATCACATATCATCCCTGGAGGTACAAGCTATATTCTTTGTAAAAAAGTTCCACTCACCCCTCTTGCGCTTTGTTACTCACAACCTCTGTCGCCAGCAGCGTAATGTCCCAATGTATTAGACTATTCACTAAGCCAGCTGTCCCGGGCTTCTTAGATATATGAGTCCCCACACTTTCTATGGGGACCTTCCGTCTCCTGACTGCACTCCAATCAGTTCTGGAGCCCGGGCCTCTCCCGGTCCTGCTCCGCTCAGCCACACCACTCTTCCCTCTGTCAACGTGACCGGCAAGTGACAGGATTCAGCCTCAACCCCGTCAGCGTCAACTCCGAAGATCACCGCACCGCCCGCCCCCACACGCAGCACCGGTGGGTGGGGCAAGCGGCCAAGGGACCAGGTCCGCGGTAAGACTCTTAGGTAATTATTTGGGAGTATGGCTGGGATTTCTGACTTTTCAGTAAGTTATCTTTACTTGTGTCTCCTGCTGCCAGTCGACCGGGGGAGCCTGTTCAGGTGGGCTAACAAAGTCTTGCGTTTACCACCCCCTCACACGCAGCACCGGTGGGTGAGGAGGGAAACGCTGGCGACAGGCTGTGTGATTTTTGGGGTGGGTGGTATATCAATAGCAGTTCTGCCTAGAGAAAAAATAATATAAGCTGAGTTGGCTGTCTACCCCGTACTCCCAATGTGAGAGGGGGGAAATTTTCAAGGTCTTTTCAGCCTAATTGGGAGCTTTGTTCGTACAGCCTTCAGAACCTAGCTCCGGGCAGATAGTTTTTTCAGCGTTGTTGGTGGTATACGCTGTAGGAAGAATTACCCAGGCAATGTATAAAAAACTGGCTGCAGTTCTCCTCTTCACAGAGCTACCTGGCGCGAAAAGAACCGCCTCTGGAATACCTGCAGGGGAGATTCACCTGCCCTATGGACAGACTCCTCCTCTTCCTCTCTCCCCCATTTTATTTTAAAGAACTGTATTTTTCATATCCTGTTATTTTGTATGTTTTTGTAATTTGGCACTTTGTAACCTGTATTTGTCTTTTGTTATTAAATCTATAATAATCTTATTCTGTCTTTGGGCTCTAATGTCTGAATTCACACTCTGAAGAGATAAGGTTAAAGGCACGTTACCTAATTGTTAGTTCTGTGAGTTATTGAGTTTCCAAGACACCCTTATTCAAAACTCTTGCTGGTGGAAGCATAGTTAATCTGGGGTGGTGTGGGCAGGATTTGGGAGTTAATTTGGTGCCCCTTTAGGTCCTTTGTAGAGGTAAAGGTAAGGGTAAGGGAGTTGGCACTCCTTTTTGGAATTTTTAACACAGCCATTACAAGTTTTGAAACAGCCAGCTTGTGCATGCGATATGGTTGTGTTGAGCTCCATACCGTACAAAATACAAGCGCTGTTTTGACGTGCTCGTGCACGCTTTCCCCATAGACATCAATAGGGAGAGAGATGGTCTGGAAAAAATGAAAAGCTCCGTAATGCAGCCCCATTGATGTTTATGGGGAAAAAAAGTAACGTTTAAACCTAAGTCTAAACACCCCTAATCTGCTGCCCCCGACATTGTCGATACCTACATAATGTTATTAACCCCTAATCTGCCGCTCCCAATATCGCCGCCACCTAAATAAATCTATTAACCCCTAGGATTTAAGCGGCTCTCATTCTATTGGCTGATTCAAATCAGCCAATAGAATAAGAGCTGCTTAAATCCTATTGGTTGATTTGAACAGCCAATAGGATTTTAGTAGCCCTAATTCCTATTGGCTGATTCAAAATTTTCAGCCAATAGGAATGCAATGATATCCCCAGTATAAAAGGGGTACCTTGTTTTTCAATCCTTAGTGTGCGGCGGATGATCACATGAAGAGGACCTCCACGTCAGATCGATGGACCTCCGCCTTGGAACTTCGTCTCCGTGCATCGCCGCTCCACCTCCACATGGATCAAGAAGATGCTGGTCCAGAGATGGAGGAAGATGGAGCTGCCTGGATGAAGATGCCGCTTGGATGAAGATGAAGCCGCCGGGATGAAGATCGTTCAAGCGGGACTTCAACAACTGTGAGTACCTAAAGAGGGGTTAGTGTTAGGTTTTTTAAAGGTTTTTTGGGGTGTTTTTTTTTTTTTTAGATTAGGGTGGTCACTCTTAAAAGAGCAAAAGAGCTGAATGCCCTTTTCAGGGCAATAACCATACAAATGGCCTTTTCAAGGCAATGGGTAGCTTAGGTTTTTGTAAGAGTTAGGTTTTTTTATTTTGGGGGGTTGGTTGGGTGGTGGGGTTTTTTTTGCAGGTAAAAGAGCTGTTTAACTTAGGGCAATGCCCTACAAAAGGCCCTTTTTAGGGCTATTAGTAGTTTTTTTTTTATTTTGGGTGGGCTTTTTTAATTTTATAGGGCTATTAGAGTAGGTGTAATTCTTTTTTATTTTTGATAATTTCGTTTGTTATTTTTCGTAAATTTAGTGTTTGTTATTTTTTGTAATTTAGTATTTTTTTTTATAGTAGTGTTAGGATTTTTTTAATGTGTATTTTAGTTTTCTTTAATTGGTAGTTAGTTTAAATTTAGTTTAATAGTTATATTAGTTTAATTGTTAGTTTAAACTTAGTTTTTTTTAATTTAAGATAGGGAACTTGTAATTTTAATATAAAGTTAGGGGGCTTTTGGTTTAGGGGTTACCAGTTTAAATTAGTTTATTGCGATGTGGGGGGCTTTCGGTTTAGGGGTTAATAGTTTAATTTAGTATATTTCATTGTGGTAGACTTCCGGTTTAGGGGTAAATAGTTTAATTTAGTATATTTCGTTGTGGGGGGCTTGCGGTTTAGGGGTTAAAAGGTTTATTATAGTGGCGGCGGTGTCGGGTAGCGGCGGAATAGGGGTTAATATCTTTATTATAGTGTGGGCGATGTTGGGGTGCGGGGGAATAGGGGTTAATACATTTTATTAGTGTCGGCAATGTTGGGAGTGGCAGATTAGGGGTTAATAACTTTAATATAGTGTTTGTGATGTGGGAGGGCCTCGGGTTAGGGGTTAATAGGTAGTTTATGGGTGTCTAACATTTTAGTTATGAGTTTTATGTAACAGTTTTGTAGCGTAAAACTCATAACTACTGTTCTCAGATTGCGAAACGGATCGTGTCGGTATAGGCTGTAACGCAAGCTTTTTAGCCTCACTGCAAAACTTGTAATGGCTGCGCTATAGAAGTCCCATGAAAAAACGTAATTTTTACTAGTGTGGGACTGACGTTGCGTTACAGGCTAAAAGGCTTACGGTACAGCTACACCGACAAGACTTGTAAAGGCTACGGTGCTGTTTTAACGCTGAAATTACAACTTTTTTAGCGTTAAAACCCAAATGCAAAACTTGTAATCTAGGTTATTTGCATTTTGGGGGTTTGGCAGTTTAGGGGTTAATAGATTTATTAGGTAATTGCGATGTGGGTTAAAGGGACAGTATACTGTAAAATAGTTTTTCCCTTAATGTGTTTACAATTGCTTTTTTTACCAAATGCAGAGTAAAAAATGTATGAAAATTAGCTTTTTAAGGTTTATTTCTGTATATTAAAGCTCTGATTTTGTGTTTTGAAGCCACAACCTAATAAAATAGGTTGAGCTTGTAGGTATAATCAGATCTCATTACTGTATCACATTGTGCACATATACCTGCTTCTTTATCTTATATCTGTCCTTAAAACAATCACCAATGCTTTGAGAGAACAATGGAAAATCAACATTTTATTACCTTATCTCTGCTTTATCACACTGGGAGTGTAATTTCTTCTGCTGGCTGTGTTTACAAAGCTTATCTATAGCTGGTACGCACGGCCACAAACTTTCAGAATAGGTGGGGATACCACATGCTAAATTAACAATTTCAAATGCCAATATAAGGGTAAACGAGCTACTTGTAAACAATTTAATACACTCCAGCAGGTAAAGTGGATCATTGGGAACAAATTAAAGGGGAGAAATTTTTTGAGTAAACTGTCCCTTTAATGACGGATTAGAGGTTAATAGTTTAATTAGTTTAATTGCGTTGTGGGGGGTTGGCAGTTTAGGGGTTAATAGATTTATTAGGTTAATTGCGATGTGGGTTAATGGCGGATTAGGGGTTAGTACATTTATTAGTTAAATCGTGATGGGGTGAATGGCGGGTTAGGGGTAAAAGTTTTATTAGGTAGATTGTGATGTGGGGGTTGGTGGATTAGGGGTTAATAGTTTTATTAGTTATTGCGGTGGGGGTTGGCGGTTGACAGGTAGATAGATATTGCGCATGAGTTAGGTGTTTGTTAATATTTTCAGGTGGTTACGGGAGTTAAGGTGCTCACATTTTCAGAGCAAGGCTTGCTGCGCCTGCCTATGTGTGGTGAGGTGAAAACGGAATAAAATTTCTCCATTTTCGCCGCGTAAGTCATTGCGCTGAATATGTGATACCGATTTGCGACTCAGTTCTATGTTAGCTTATGGGAGTAAAAATAGCCGCCGACAAGTGAATTATACGCACTGCATTTATATGCGGCGCCGTATATATATGTGATAGCAAAAACTGACTAAACAGCGCATCCCCGGCTTTGCGGGGGACACCGCATATGTAATCTCGCCCCTGGTTTCTAAATGAACACATGGGTGATCCAATGACAATCGTTTTATTTATTTATATATATATATATATATATATATATATATATATATATATATATGCAGCCACCAATCAGCAGCTAGAACCTAGGTTCTTTGCTGCTCCTGAGCATTCCTAGATATTCCTTTCAGCAAAGGATAACAAGAGAAGGAAGCAAATTAAATAATAGAAGTAAATTGGAAAGTTGTTTAAAATTGTATGCTCTGTCTAAATCATGAATATCTAGTTATGACTTTACTATCCCTTTAAGAGCTAACGATATAGGCCTAGATTACAAGTGGTGAGCTACTGATTACACAAGGCTTTACACGATCAGTAGCACGTGATTACAAGGGGTTGCTTAAATTGTTCTACCAAAGCATTTTTATACGTCCCTTATTCTTTCAATGGAAAAAACGCTGTTATGAGTATGTATAGATTGGGTACTTTATTCTAAATACAGGTTTCTCTTTTAATGTAAACCCCCCCCAAAAAACTGCTATTATCTATTTGCTCTTGCTATTCTTTTCTAATACACCAGAAAATGCTACCAAAATAAATACAAGTAGTTAAATGAATGGTTAATAAATGGGGGGGGGGGGTAAAAAAGAAATGGTGGGAATGGATATAGGGATAGTGTATATGACAGGCGTGAGAAGGTAATGGTCAAGTGTGTAAAGTTAGTGTATACGTACGTGAATTAAATCTAATATGTACAGTTTATAACAAAGAGATAAACATAATTCTTCATTACCTGAGGGGAAGTCATGGGTTAGAACTGGGTTCAGTATCTGCGCTACCCAACAGGAATTACATTTAGCTTTTGCCATCATAGAGATCCATTATCTGAGGAGAAGTCGCTCGCTAGAACTGCCTTCCGCATCCACAGTACTTGACAGGAATCAGGGCCGTCTTTAATATTGTCTGGACCCTGGGCAAACATTTTCTTGCCCCCCCCCCCATGCAATTTCGTCTCTCCACCCCAACATCCCAAAAAACAACTAAAACAATATATTTTATAATTTTTTTTAAAAGAGAGAGAGAGAGAGATATATATATAGAGAGAGTGATGGAGGGAAAGAGAGAGAGAGAGTGATGGAGAGAAAGAGAGAGAGAGAGTGATGGAGAGAGATGGATGCTGTCTGCCCAAGGCTGCAGGGATACAGTGTGAGATGAGTCACACAGCCTCAAGACGGAAGAGAGCAGTGTCTGCAGCTGCACAGATGTGCAAATCCTCATGTACCTGCCGCTTCAGCTTTCTGCTGCATGCGCCTACAGTGAGCCCTACCCAGAAACAATCCTCACCACCAGAGCAGTTACCTGGTAACAGTGGTAACCCCAGCAGGACCTTTTCTGATGCAGTGGGATTGGCTGGATGCCGAGTTAGGGCTTAGCATTCAGTGCTGCACAGTGCACATCTAAAACAGCACCGGCACTAGCTTGGCATGTCATATGACACCGGCACTGTCTGCCACAGTTTCTCACAAATAAATATAAGCAGAGAACTTTTGACTGTGACAGTATTAGGACTGACTGTGTGTGCGTCCCATGTCACATGACATCAGCAGTCTGGCATGAACCAAAAAAAATAAATAACTGGACCTAAGCAGTACTAATAAGTAAATAAATATATAAATTCCTCCACTGTGGTTTGATTTAATATATTTATTTACTAATTAATTAAATGTTGGTTTTTAATTTATTTATATATTATACAGTATATAACATTGAATGCAAGGCACGGCATTGCATAGAAAAAAATCAGTGGTGGACCTAATGTCTACAAAATTCTTTTTACATTGTTTTTTTTAGGACTCTTGGACATCACAACAAAGACTGGGCCCTGGGCAGCTGCCCCTTTTGCCCTGTGTTAGAGACGGCCCTGACAGGAATAACCTTAGTGTGTGTATGATACTAACTCTCGTTTGTGGGCAGAGGCAGCTGATCCCTCTGAGCTTTTAAGAGAAGACTTTATGAACAAGTTAAAGGGATAGTCTAGTCAAAATTAAACTTTCATGATTTAGATAGAGCAGCAATTTTAAGTAACTTTCTAATTTACTCCTATTATCAAATTGTATGCGTTCTCTTGGTATCTTTAATTGAAAAAGCAGAAATGTAAGCTTAGGAGACGGCCCATTTTTGATTCAGCAGCTGGGTAGCGCTTACTGATTGGTGGCTAAATGTAGCCAGCAATCAGCAAGTGCTACCCAGGGTCGGACCAAAAATGGGTCCTAAGCTTTACATTCCTGCTTTTTCAACTAAAGATACCAAGAGAATGAAGAAAAACTGATAATAGGGGTACATTAGAAAGTTGCTTAAAACTATATACTCTATCTGAATCATGAAAGTTTAATTTTGACTATACTATCCCTTTAACCCCTTAATGACCGGACCATTTTTCAGTTTTCTTACCCTTAATGACAATGGCTATTTTTACATTTCTGCAGTGTTTGTGTTTAGCTGTAATTTTCCTCTTACTCATTTACTGTACCCACACATATTATATACCGTTTTTCTCGCCATTAAATGGACTTTCTAAAGATACCATTTTTTTCATCACATCTTATAATTTAATATAAAAAATATATAAAATATGAGGAAAAAATGGAAAAAAAACACACTTTTTCTAACTTTGACCTCCAAAATATGTTACACATCTACAACCACCAAAAAACACCCATGCTAAATAGTTTCTAAATTTTGTCCTGAGTTTAGAAATACCCAATGGTTACATGTTCTTTGCTTTTTTTGCAAGTTATAGGGCAATAAGTACAAGTAGAACTTTGCTATTTCTAAACCACTTTTTTTCAAAATTAGCGCTAGTTACATTGGAACACTGATATCTGTCCGGAATCCCTGAATATCCCTTGACATGTATATATTTTTTTTTAGAAGACAACCCAAAGTATTGATCTAGGCCCATTTTGGTATATTTCATGCCACCATTTCACTGCCAAATGCGAGCAAATAAAAAAAATTGTTCACTTTTTCACAAATTTTGTCACAAACTTTAGGTTTCTCACTGAAATTATTTACAAACAGTTTGTGCAATTATGGCACAAATGGTTGTAAATGCTTCACTGGGATCCCCTTTGTTCAGAAATAGCAGACATATATGGCTTTGGCGTTGCTTTTTGGTAATTAGAAGGCTGCTAAATGCAGCTGCGCACCACACGTGTATTATGCCCAGCAGTGAAGGGGTTAATTAGGGATCTTGTAGGGACCTTGAAGGGTTAATTTTAGCTTTAGTGTAGTGTAGTAGACAACCCAAAGTATTGATCTAGGCCCATTTTGGTATATTTCATGCCACCATTTCACCGCCAAATGCGAGCAAATAAAAAAAAAAGTGAAATTTTTCACAATTTTAGGTTTCTCACTTAAATTATTTACAAACAGCTTGTGCAATTATGGCACAAATGGTTGTAAATGCTTCTCTGGGATCTCCTTTGTTCATAAATAGCAGACATATATGGAGTTGGCGTTGCTTTTTGGCAATTAGGAGGCCGCTAAATGCTGCTGCGCACCACACTTGTATTAAGCCCAGCAGTGAAGGGGTTAATTAGGTAGCTTGTAGAGAGCTTGCAGGGTTAATTTTAGCTTTAGTGTAGAGATCAACCTCCCACCTGACACATCCCACCCCCTGATCCCTCCCAGACAGCTCTCTTCCCTCCCCCACCCCACAATTGTCCCCGCCATCTTAAGTACTGGCAGAAAGTCTGCCAGTACTAAAATAAAAGGTGTTTTTTTTTTTGTTTTTTTGTTTTTTAAATTATTCAGCTGTGATGGACCCCTGCCTTAACCCCCAACCTCCCTGATCCCCCCCAAACACCTCTCTAACCCTCCCCACCTACCTAATTGCCACCATCTTGGGTACTGGCAGCTGTCTGCCAGTACCCAGTTTTCCCCCCCCCGAAAAAGTGTTTTGTTTTGTGACATGTTTTATTTTTTCTGTAGTGTAGCTGCCCCAACCACCCCCCCCAGATCCAGATCCTGATCCTGATCAAGTGTAGCTGCCCCAACCACCCCCCCCCCCCCACACCCCCCAGATCCAGATCCAGATCCAGATCCAGATCCAGATCCTTACCTAAATTCATTGGTGGCAGTGCCAGTGATTGCTGCGCGCGCGCGCGCGCGCACACACACGCGCGCGCGCGTGCACGCAGCCCCCGCACGCTCCCGGCATCCGGCGTGCACAATACACTTGAAGGAACCGGATGCCGGGTAGCGATGGGCCGCCCACCCTCCTCCCTGTAAGCTCCCACCCACCAACGAACGGCCGCATCGCTACCGGTGCAGAGAGGGCCACAGAGTGGCTCTCTCTGCATCGGATGCTTTCTAAAGGGTATTGCAGGATGCCTCAATATCGAGGCATCACTGCAATACCCTGAGAGCTGCTGGAAGCGATTGCGATCGCTTCCAGCACTCTCTTAGACAAGTGACGTACCAGGTACGTCCATTGTCACTAACTGCAAGTTTTTGCAGGACGTACCTGGTACGTCACTTGTCATTAAGGGGTTAAGTATGCTATTTAAAGGGATATGAAACCCAAATCTTTTCTTTCATGATTCAGATAGAGAATGTAATTTTAAATGACATTCTAATTTACTTCTATTAATTTTTCTTTGTTTTTTTGGTATCTTTTCTTGAAAAGGAGGGATGTATGCGTAGAAGCCAGCCTATTTCTTGAGCAGTATAGGTGAAACTCAAAAAATTAGAATATCGTGCAAAAGTTAATTTATTTCACCAATGCAACCTAAAAAGGTGAAACTAATATATGAGATAGACTCATTACATGCAAAGCAAGATAGTTCAAGCCGTGATTTGTCATAATTGTGATGATTATGGCTTACAGCTCATGAAAACCCCAAATCCACAATCTCAGAAAATTAGAATATTGTGAAAAGGTGCAATATTCTAGGCTCAAAGTGTCCCACTCTAATCAGCTAATTAAGCCATAACACCTGCAAAGGGTTCCTGGGGCTTTAAATGGTCTGTCAGTCTGGTTCAGTAGGAATCACAATCATGGGAAAGACTGCTGACCTGACAGTTGTGCAGAAAACCATCATTGACACCCTCCATAAGGAGGGAAAGCCTCAAAAGCTAATTGCAAAAGAAGTTGGATGTTCCCAAAGTGCTGTATCAAAGCACATTAATAGAAAGTTATGTGGAAGGGAAAAGTGTGGAAGAAAAAGGTGCATAAGCAGCAGGGATGACCGCAGCCTGGAGAGGATTGTCAGTAAAAGGCCATTCAAAAGTGTTGGGGACTTTCACAAGGATGGGACTGAGGCTGGAGTCAGTGCATCAAGAGCCACCACACACAGGCGGATCCTGTACATGAGCTTCAAATGTCGTATTCCTCTTGCCAAGCCACTCCTGAACAGCAAACAACATCAGAAGCGTCTTACCTGGGCTAAAGAAAAACAGACCTGGTCTGTTGCTCAGTGGTCCAAAGTCCTCTTTTCTGATGAGAGCAAATTTTGCATCTCATTTGGAAACCAAGGACCCAGAGTATGGAGGAAGAATGGGGAGGCACACACTGCAAGATGCTTGAAGTCCAGTGTGAAGTTTCCACAGTCTGTGTTGATTTGGGGAGCCATGTCATCTGCTGGTGTTCATCCACTGTGCTTCATTAAGTCCAGGGTCAATGCAGTCGTCTACCAGGAGATTTTGGAGCACTTCATGCTTCCTTCTGCAGATGAGCTCTATGGGGACGCAGACTTCATTTTCCAGCAGGACTTGGCACCTGCCCACACTGCCAAAAGCACCAAAACCTGGTTCAATGACCGTGGGATTACTGTGCTTGATTGGCCAGCAAACTCGCCTGACCTGAACCCCATAGAGAATGTATAGGGCATTGCCAAGAGAAAGATGAGAGACATAAGACCGAACAATGCAGAAGAGCTGAAGGTTGCTAATGAAGCATCCTGGTCTTCCATAACACCTCAGCAGTGCCACAGGCTGAT